>NW_010340460.1:18455-18880 GCF_000700745.2 Antrostomus carolinensis
ACGCTCCCCAGGCCCCGGGGTGGGGGGGGAAGGAGCGAGTGGCTGGGTTTGGCTGCCAGCCCAGTGCTGGCCCAGTGACACCAGCACAACAGCAATGAAAAAGCCTGCGAGAGGAGAGGATGGCTCTGCCAAGGTGTTAAAGTGAAAGCTGCTACGTAAACCCTTGCCATGTACGAAACACCTCCTCTCCTGTTTCCTAGAAAACACTGAAAGCAAAAACCTGAGATCATTTGTTCACACTCTGGTTTCCCCCTAGACCAGAGGGGAGTTCCCCTACCAACGCTGCTGGGAGGGACAGGAGAGGACAGCAGCACCAGGACCAACAGCAAGCACTGGAACAGGCTGTCCAGGGAGGTGGTGGAGTCACCTTCCCTGGTGGGATTTAACAGACGGGCAGACGAGGTGCTCAGGGACATGGGTTAGAG
>NW_010340460.1:18898-19102 GCF_000700745.2 Antrostomus carolinensis
GACTCAATGATCTTAAAGGTCTTTTCCAACCACTGCAATTCTGTGATTCAATGATTCTGTTCTATCCAACCACTGGGCACCTGCAGCAACACCTGGTCACATCCCATCGGCTGCCAGCCTGGTGCCTACCCAGGAGTGATGCCCTGGTTTGGGAGCTTTCCTTCCCTCAACATTTATCTCACTCCCAAACACCCCTGACTCCAG
>NW_010340461.1:0-13052 GCF_000700745.2 Antrostomus carolinensis
GTTGTACAGTCTTCCTGGCTTTCTTATTTTCTTTTTGGTAGAACTAAACCAGATTTGATTTGAATTCCACTTATACATCCAAGCCAGACGCCCAGGTTATGTCCATACTGTTCATACCATTGCACTGAAAATGACACTATTTAGGGGTGCCCTGAGTCTACAGTTGTCCATATTGTGGACAAGCTGACTATGTTTGGTCTTTAGTCAATCTGAAATAATCCTAAACTCTTGCTGCTAAACTCACCTGATCTTGTGACTCACAGTATCCTAACATTCCAATGGGTAACTTCAGATGCCTTCAGGATAGGACCTTGCTTTTCCCAGCTCTATGACATCAAAACCAAAAATAAGAAAATACATTTGATCCTTGGGAATATTTTATATTCCACCTGAAACAGTTTTTCCCTCTATTAATTGTAGGCAGCCCAACTGAGACACAGTTCTTGTATGTTCCCACATCCAGGCAGCAAAGATAGCAAAGGCAGTTGGGACTTTTTATGAAGAAAAAGTTCAAGGAGTCTAAAACACAAACACTTAGACAGTCATTTTGTAAAGAAGTGAGGAAGCCTTCCTGCCTAGAACAGGGAGAGGTGATGAAATGAGCAAACTGGATTCAATGACTATATAATCATCACTGAAGAGATTCTTTATTCTGCCACTGTCTACTTTTCCTCTTTCAGAAAATGAGTGATTCTTTCTTCATTTGTAATGGAATTTATCTTCTGATTTATGGTAATAAAAATTGAGCTCTTGATGGAGTATTTAAAATCCTTGAATAACTCATTATGACATTTCTTTTTACTTTTTATTTCCTAAATAATCTTCACAATCGACTGTAATTCGAATCCAAGAATTGATTTTGAGTCATTATCTTCCATTGTGCAGTCAGTAAACACTTTAAATTCTGGTTAAGGTGTGCATACACTCTTAACAATGAATTCTAGAAGACAAACATGGAAAAGACCATTTTACATGATGCTCTGAATGACTGCATTATTAGCATGTACAGTACATTTCTAAGGATTAGTCTTAAAAACTGAGTTGTGAGAAGAAACTATTCAGTATTAAACAATATTTCATTTCCTATGGTATCACCAATTATTTTCTTTCTACTCTGTTCTGCTGATTTTGTGAAGATCATTGCTACTATTACAATTTTAAAATAATTCCAGAAAAAAAGGAACGTTATCAATGGATTAAACAGATTTATTTCTTGGACATTGTCATTTGACAGTGTGATGTATTTATTACATTTGACATTGGAACTTATTTTTCAAAATCAATATATTATTTTGCATTTCCTGACTACTTGGGACTTAGACCTCTAGTAGAGAAAATGATTCTATATTTATGTATTCTGAACGGAAGTCTTCTACTAAGCTGCCAACTTTGTTTTGAGACAGGAATGACTTTTATTTCATATCTCAGTATTCAGAAGAAGCTGGTCTTCAATCAGAAACTTGTCATAAACATGGAAAAATACCTTTGAAGAATATGAACAATTCCAAATTAATTCAAAACAAAAATTTGGTTACACATTAGATTATATGTGACAAAGACAGTTGCCTTTGTCAAGATTATTTTGTCCTATGAGCAACAACATAGTTGAATCTAATCAGAATTATAATTTCATTTTGAGGTACATACATTGCTCAAAAGACCTGAATGCTGCAGACTTTAGAAAGCAAGGAAACAACAGCAAGATTCTAGCTTTTAGCTGCTAATAAAGCCTTAATCTAGTCACTGTATTTCAAGACTAGCAAAAGCTAGAGCCTACAAAGATCCTGAAATCCAAGCACCAGATATCCAGCATGTGTTTAGGACAGATGGGTTTTGGATGGCTACAACAGTTGATTAAACAGGCAACAATATGAAAATCATTCCGAATATAGCTTTTAGGGAAATATCTACACAGTGATATTCTATTTAGCTTATTGCATTTATGTACATAATCATTGGCCAAAACTGTTGATATGACCCAGTTTTTCACTTACAGCCTTCCAGATGGATATTGTTAGTAATACATTCTTAATCGGATTCTTAATCCGATTCTTAATCCGTGGTAATTGGTTAGAATTAAATTCTCTGATAAATGTAAAGGTCTTATTTGAGTTTCATGAAGCATGTTTGTCTTCTCACATAAAAAGGTTAATGTGAGTAAGAGATCTGCACATTCTGAGGGAAATGGTGCAGGACCTTTGTTAGATTTCTCTTTGAATAAATCCATACCCAGTTCTCAGCACTGTAAATGGGCTTTTACTGCAAGGTGTTTGTATAGTTCTACCAACCAATTGTAAGAACAGTTTAGGACTTTTGCTACTTCTATCTGTAAAGAACCTGAATAACTTTGATATAAAATCAGTAGAAGATTAAAAGTCATTTTTAAAGTGTTTTGCTTATTGCTACTCAGAGCAATCTAAATCTCTAGTGTTACTAATTTTGGTGCCACTTTCAGTGGTCAAGCATCAGTACTCTGGTGGGAGTAAAACATCAAAAGGGAGGTGTTTGATTGGCATTTCTCCCTGTTAGGGATCAAACTAGAAAAGAAACTAGAAAATCTCTGATCAGAGCATTTTGGAGCTTTCTTACTTCCCCCTTCCTACTTGCTTCAGCAAAAGAGTTAAGTGGTCAAAAATGTGGAGAAACAATATTAAGTTTTTCTTTATATATTATACCTGTACTTAGTGTTTCCTCTGAGGCAGAAGTGATTAAATGTCATATTTCCTCCAACTGCTAATGCATGTCTAGTTCTTACCTTATGCAAAGTATGAGTGCCTTTGAGGGCCATCAGACCTATGAAAACTTTGCAGAAATTTCTGATTCATTGCATTCATTTCATCAAGTCAAATGAAGCACATGATTGGGAAAAGCTGGCACAGACTCACCAAGGGCAAATCGTGCTTGACAAACCTGATCACCACCTATGACAAAGTAACCTGCCTGGTTGATGTGGGGCAAGTGATGGACGTTGTCTGCCTGAATTGCTCCAAGGCTTTTGATACAGTTTCCCACAGCCTCCTCCAAGAGAAACTGATGTGTTACAGTTTAGACAAGTGGTTTGTGCAATGGGTGGGGAACTGGGCAACCTGTCACAAATGGGGTCCCCCAGGGACTGATATTGAGCCCAACACTGCTTAATACCTTCCTAAGTGATCCAGATGATGGGATCAAGTATACCCTAATGAAGTTTGATGATGATACCAAACTGAGCAGGGAAGTAGACACTTCGGAAGGGAGAGCCACCCTGTAGGAAAACTTGGGTAGGCTGGAAGAGTGGGCTAACAAGAACCTTATGAAGTTTCACAAGGACAAGTGTAAAGTCTTGCCCCTGGGTAAACATAATCTAGGAGTGCAGAACAGACTGGGATCTACTTAACAGGGGAGCAGCTCTGTGGAAAGGGACCTGGGGGTCCTGGTGGACAAGCTCAGTATGAATGAAACATGTGCTGCTGCGGCAACGAAAGTCAACAGGATGCTGGGTTGCATCAACACCAGCAGAGATAAAGATGTCATTATCCCACTCTACTCAGCACTTGTCAGGCCACATCCAGAATAGTGGGTTCAGTTTTGGTCCCTATTCCACAAAGAAGATGTGGACAGGCTGGAGGGGGTCCAAATAAGGGCCATGAAGATGATCAAAATATTGGGAAGCCTGCCATATGAGGAAAGGCTGAGAGAACTGGGTTTGTTCAGCCTTGAGAAAAGAAGACTTAGAGGAGACCTCATCACCACATTCCAGTATTTAAAAGGTAACTACAAATAAGATGGAGACTCCCTTTTTACAAGGAGTCCAATGGAGAAGATGAGGGGTAATGGGTACGAGTTACTCCTGGGGAGATTCAGATTGGAAACAAGAGGAAAGTTTTTCACCATCAGAAAAATCAGCTATTGGAATATTCTCCCCAGGGAAGTGGTGGATTCCTCAACACTGGACACTTTTAAGATTCATCTGTACAGGGTACTGGGACATCTTGTCTAGACCATGCTTTTGCCAAGAAAGGTTGGACCAGATGATCCTTGAGGTCCCTTCTAAACTGGTATTCTATGATTCTATGATCTTTATCTACTTCCTCCTTAAGTTTAAGTCTGATATTTGGCTGGTGCTTCATTTTTACAGTCAATGAGAATCTGGATGACAGTGTTTTCCATTTCCTGATGCAACAATATGCACAGTTGTGCACCATCAGCATATCAGGCATTTAAAACCTGTAGCATTTTATAATATTGCTGACTGGTTTAGCCCATATGTTGAACAGGGAAGAGGAAAAGATCTGTAGGGGAAAAAAGGCTTCTCATTATTGACAGTATTGTCACACCTGAAATTTATCTAAGGGAAAGGAGTATAATCTTGGGCTATCTGTTCTTTCAATTCCTACTGAATATTTGAGATAATATTACAGTACCCGATGGAAGACATTGTTACAAACAATTAATAGAGATACAGGAACAGTGTGGATGCCTTTGCTTTGTCTTTGTCTACGAAGACATAATCTCTCAGGAAGAATGGCTCTATCTCTGTAGCAAAGGTTAAATATAAAACCTGATTTTGAATGTGGGAAAGTGGCATAAGGCAAATGCAGGAGACAGGCAGCAACTATTGTCAAGATACTTAGTTAGGCATGATTGGAAATGAAAATAGAATACCTAAGCATCAGGTCTAGTGAGTGCAGAAAGTCAGTACTGGAAGTCAGAACATGCTAAAAGATCTTTTAAGTGCAGTGTCTGCTATACTATTTTTAGTTTCCTGATAAACTGCAGGCATTCTCAAAAAAATTATAATCCAAACTAAAACAACCCTCTGCACTCTAACAAAAAGAACGAATCTTCCCAAGTTATGCAGTTGTCATTCAGCAGCCTGAATTTACTAGTGACAGTTACACAGCCACTTGACTGTCTCTGGAGGACCCTAAAGTAAATTTTATCTTATGCAAAAAATGAATTCCCTAAAGTCAACAACACAATGAAATTTTAAACTCCTTTTGGTATGTGTCAGCTACACTGTTTCATACCTGTAACCCAGTTTTGATCCCATTATGTAACTTACTTGAATAATAATGCTATTGCATTGCTAATAATTAAGCAAGTCTACAACTTTTCTAGCACTTTTACAGCATAACAAAGCAATAATTGTATTCTACATTTAATACACATTTTGAAGAGTTCACCTTGTTTTCTTCCATCTCCAGGAGCCCAGAGAGACACCCACAATTATCTTTGTTATGTTCCTGAGACATTATGCTACCTTGCCTTGCCAAGATGAATCTCACCTGAGGCTCCCACGGCTCATGACAGCAATGCCTCTGGTTGAGAGGCTCACTGTACAAAGGTGAGAGGTGACTACGTGTCTCTTCTCTACAGCTCTTTCTCTACGACTTTTCACAAGACAGAAGATTCATGTCAGGGTAACAAAAAAGCAACCGACTTGAACTTTTTTAGACATTTCATCATACAGTTTCATCACCAGGAATTAAAATATAACAGCTTTGCAGTATTAAGGAGAAACAACAGCTACGATGCTGCCAGTAGTCAGAAGGGGTGTGAGTGTATGGCCAGAACCTGAACATTGCTGCTCCTGAAACCATAAGAATCAAACTGAAAGGTGTGAAAAAATTAACCAGGATGTATTTTTAGAAGCTGTAGTTGGACATTGTGATTTGTGTATTTGTCTGATAATTGTATCTCATACCAATGTCTAGCAAAATTACAGCAATACAAAGGATGATCTTAAAATTGCAGCTGTACAAGGTATCATTTTAAAGGCGTTTAACATCTGTAGGTATGCAGCTGTGATCATAAGCCTAAAGTTCTGTCTGAGACAGGTGGAGGACAGAAATAAATGTGCAATTCACAGTACTGAATTATAATGCAGTTGTGAAAAAAGAAGTGCTAACGTTGCTATGTTCTGTTTCCTTGAAATATCTCTGAAAGTCAATTCATTTGAGGAACAAAACTTGTCATGGCTAGCTAGTCAGGCCTGCAGAATTCAAGGTGTTGGAAAAAGCATTCCTCATTCTCAGTTTCTATTTAACCTATTAAGTGAAGATGTGCTCAGTTTTTGATGTGACATCTTGATGCATACAAAGAGCAGACGGCAGCAGAGTAACAGAGGGCCGAATGCCACAAATTACTGCCATATCTACAAAGTAATCAGATCCCAGTGTTTCTGACCTCCTGCTCTTTTTGCTTTTGATGGCAATGAGCTAACTCTGACATTAACTTTTATAATAATTATTATTTTTAATTTGGATACTTGGGGAAAGTAAAAAATATAAAATCTTCCATCAGCTAAAAGACACTGACTTCCATTTTTTGTGCCAAGCACAACCAAGATGTAAAGGAACATATAAGAAATTGAAAGTTGTGCTGGCATTGCATCTTTGTTTAGCTACTATGTATTTATAAAAACTATTTTCTGGCATAACATATGTCATTCGCTTTGTTGAATTAATTCAAGTCTAGAACTTCCAACCCACGGTGAAGAACAGGACACAAAATTCACATTCATTTCAGAGCAAGTAATGGGGAGAAAATTTAAAACAATTTTGAAGACTGCAACTCATGTCTCCACCTCTGATAGGCCATATTGTTTAGAGCTTTGAAATAAAAGTAGACTTCAGGTCAGGCATAAGACACAATGCACACCATTTATGCCAGATTTTTATGTGATTTTTGAGAATAATAATTGGAAATGTGAGCTCAAAATAAAGTGCTTGCATTTCAAACAAGGAGTTAGATGAAATGAAATAGGAGCAGGGACCTGTTTCATGTCAGTGATCTTTCATGTTTTTTTCAGAGAAGTTGCTGCTGCTTGCACTTTGTCAGTTTTTCTTTTGCTCCCGTGCTTACTGCTTCATGGCTATAGAAACAGGAAAGAAAACTAGTCTGTTACTTTGAAACCTATTATTCCGATGTTTTCTTTTTCTTTTTTTTTCATTTTTTTTCTTCCTGATGTTGCTTCTTTGCTCATTTCTCTGCTCATTTATCTGGTCTGAAGCTTTGAAGGTGAGGAGTAGCGGGTTTTTTTAATTGTTATTATTATTTTAGGGCAATATTATTTTAGGGAAGTCAAAAAATCTAGCTTCTTAAATTATGCTTTACATTTCTTGAGTGGCCAAGTCAGATTTCTTCTGGGGAAAATCTGCTTTCTCATATGAGTCCACTAGCAAGCACAGTCCCCTGCTCACAGCTAATGGAAGGAGAAGGGAAGGACAGATGGGGTGTACAAGATAGGGGGAGCCAAAGCTGTGCCACAGTGCAGCCTGCCAAGCAGCAATTTGGTGTGCTTCATGAACTGCTAATTAGCAAACAATTAAAACAACAATATACACAGTGGTGTCAGTAATCTCACAGTTATGGGAATTATCCGATGATCTAGTAAGATTAAATGAGAATTTTGCTGTTAACTATTTTATCCTCTTTGAAGAAAATGTTCTTATGTAATTGCTTTGTTCAGTAAATCTTCCAAGATGTTGCTTTTATTGCTGTTTGCTTAGATAGAAGTGTAAGTGTATATATCACTTTACAAAACATGCTGAATGACTAATACCTATCTCAAAGAATTTGCAATGTAAAATTTGCAAAGTAAAAGAGATGTCAAGACCAACGGTTCAGAAAACAGATGAGGTAATGTCCATGGGAAAAAAGGAAAACAAAACAAAAAAAAGACAGAAATGGGATGGTTAGGCAAAGAAGACAAAGAAGAGGACACTAATTAAGTATTTGCTAATGAGTTCTTGTAAAGTATCACCAACATTGTTATATAAAGACATGGCTGAGGCAGAAGCAGTCATATCTACACTGAGAGCTCTGTTGCACTGTTGGGATGTTGTGAAGAGCAGCACACATGGCTAATGGAGTGGATGGGCACCTGTGTGTGTCTCACAGAATGGTTGAGGTTGGTGCTTAGTCTTACTAAGAAGAAAAAATGGAGGAAAACATTTCTGAAATGAAATATTGCCTCCAGACAACACTGTGCTGTGCCTTTGCCACAAGTGACAATTCTTTAACTGTTAATCGGAGCTTTGAAATCGCTGGAGCAAGGCTTTGCAACAGCCCTACCCTGACAACTGTCCCCAGACACAAATCCCTGTGGTTCCTGCTAGAAATACCCTCTATGAATCCAGAAGCTCCAAGATTTGTGGTTTCCTCAGAGCACCTAGATTTCCTGCTGTGGAAATAAGAACTTGGATCTATTTTGAACCTCAGTTTCTGGGTTTCTGGTGCCTTCAAAGTTTACATCTACATGGCAAGAAATGCAATACGTTCTAGAGTCAGATGCTCTGGAGTTACTAGGACAGCAGCTGTGGGATATTCCCGCTGTCAGACACATTTGTATACTTCAGCTTCTCATAAGAAGAACTAGGTTGAGGCTTTCAATATTTTGTTCTCCCACTTGGTGGAAGAACTTCCTTCAGTTCTGTAGACCCAGAGCTTCCAGGCATTCTGGCCCAAGACCTTTTCAACCAACCCTAACTACTTCTCATTGAATGCTTGGCTAGTTTACATTTATCCAAGCTTACAAAATACTTATCAGAATATCAGAAATACCAAAGTACTGTGAGTTCTGCACAAAAACTGAAAGATATAAGAAAAATAAGATCTTGTTCAATTTCTGCTGAGTCATAATAAATACTCTTTTAAACATCCTTTAGTTTCCAATTACTTAGGGCACAGTTAGTCACTTTATTAATTAAAGAGAAGTGTAGATACTGCTTTCAGTGAAAATAGAAGTATCTGTTCATGTTATATTTTATACAGCAATAGCTGCATAAATTTAGATTTTTAAAAAACTTAACTGTCTTTAACATGAAAGACCTCAGATGAGTAAAGAAACAGACCTTCTGCTTATTTTTTTGTGTGTGATATTTTATGCCAGATGTAGTTATTACTATATATACATACTACATTTTGGCTCCAACTTAAATTTTACAGGAAGGGGGAGAAAGAGGAATTACATTCCCAGCTCCATTTAGTCCTTCTTTATTTAAATACAGACATTGAAATAGGTACTAATCCAACCCAAACCCACTTATTCAATATGAAATACATCTACTTGTATAAATTAGGCAGCAACTTTGTGTTTTAACTGAATACACAGAGAAGTCTTCTGGGGCAGCATTACTGCTCTGCAGTACCTGTTTAGCAAAGCAAGACAGCTTGCTCTGAGCATTCTGGAATTGGATCTCTGTGCTAACCATAACAGGAAATTATGGGATTTGATTAGAATTAAATGTTAATTACTCAATAATACTGAAGAAAAATAATCTGTAGTACTTAAGCTTGTTAGTTATGTAAAAGTCATAAAGGAGGTCTACTTATTAAGAGATTTAATTAAGCAAACAGATCTTCATGCCAAAGTCAGCTTTCCAGTCTTATGGGACAACAGTCCAATGATTCTGCTAGCTGTACTTAGGTTGTTTGTTGTTCAGTTTTAAGTCTCCATTCAATAAAGAAGCCAAGAATGTACCTAAACACCATACAGATTTTAATCTAACTCATTAAGACTTAAATTTAGATGGATACTAAATATCCTGCCAAAGCAAGAACTAAATGGTGTAACCAGTGTGATGTTTGACAGCTGTAGGTACAATTCAGCCTAATTTTAAGCAGTTGCTTCAATCCTATATACTTAAATTGGACAAAGGACCTGCTATAAGGCATTTGACATGGTCCCCTATAACATCCTTCTCTCTAAACTGGAGAGGTGCTGATTCATGGATGGATTGTTTAGTGGATGAAGAACTGGTTGGATGGTGGTATCCAGAAGGTAGTGGTCAACGGCTCAATGATTGGACGAAAATCAGTGACAAGTGGTGTCCCTCAGGGGTCCGTACTGGGACCAGTGCTATTTAATATCTTAATCAATGACATAGACAACAGGATTGAGTGCACCCTCAGCAAATCTGCAGATGACACCAAGTTGAGTGGTGCAGTTGACACGCCTGAAGAAGGGGGTACTGGTGGATGAAAAGCTGGACATGAGCCAGCAGTGTGCACTTGCAGCCCAGAATGCCAACTGTATCCTGATCTGCATCAAAAGCAGTGTGGCCACTAGGTCAAGGAAAGTGATTCTGGCCCTCTACTCTGCTCTGATGAGACCCCACCTGGATTACTGTGTCCAGCTCTGGAGTCGTCTGCACAGGAAAGACATAGACTTGCTGGAGCAGGTCCAGAGGAGGCCAAAAAACTGATGAGAAGGATGGAACACCTCTCCTATGAGGAAAGGCTGAGAGAGTTTGGGTTGTTCAGCTGGAGAAGAAAAGGCTCCAGGGAGACATTATTGTGGCCTTTCAATACTTAAAGGGGGCTTTTAAGAAAGATGGGGACAAACCTTTTAGCAAGGCCTGTTGCGATAGGACGAAGGGTAACGGTTTTAAACTAAAAGAGGGTAGCTTTAGACTAGATATTAGGAAGAAAATTTTTACAATGAGGTGATGAAACACTGGCACAGGTTGCCCAGAGAGGTGGTAGATGCCCCATCCCTGTTAACATTCAAGGTCAGGTTGGACTGGACTCTGAGCAACCTCATCTAGTTGAAGATTTCCCTGCTTACTGCAGGAAGGTTGGACTTCAAGACCTTTAAAGGGCCCTTCCAATTGTATTATGTTTATGTGGCAAGGTTTTCGGGCAGGGAGGCTACAGGGAAGGCTTCTGCGCGAAGCTTCCAGAAGCTTCCCCCATGTCTAATAGAGTCAGTGCCAACTGGCTTCAAGGCTGCTGCAAAGGCTGAGCCCGTCAGCAATGGTGGTAACACCTCTCTGATAACATATTTAGGAAGGGGAAAATGTTGCAGCGCAACAGCAACTGCAGGTACAGAGAGGAGTGAGAATATGTGACAGAAACAACTCTATAGACACCAAGGTCAGTGAAGAAGGAGGAGGAGGAGATGCTCCAGGGGCTGGAGCAGAGATTCCCCTGAAACTTGTGATGAGCAGGCTGTCCCCCTGCAGCCCATGGAGGTCCATGGTGGAGCAGATGACCACCTCTAGCCCATGGAGGACCCCATGGAGGAGCAGGTGGATGCCTGAAGGAGACCGTGACCCCATGAGAAGCCCACGCTGGAGCAGGTTCATGTCAGGACCTGTGGCCCCATGGAGAGAGGAGCCCACACTGGAGCAGGTTGGCTGGCAGGACTTGTGACCGTGGGGGACCCACCGTGACCCCGTGGAGGACTCGCACTGGAGCAGGTTGCAAAGAACTACAGTCTTTGGGAAGGACTCACATTTGAGAAGTTTGTGGAGGACTGTCTCCTGTGGGACGGACCCTACACTGGAGCAGGGGAAGAGTGTGAGGAGTCCTCCATCTAGGGAGGAAGAAGAGGCAGAAATAATGTGTGACAAACTGACAGTAACCCCAACTCCCCATCCCCCTCTGCTGCTGGGGGGTAGAAGGAGGTAGAAAATTGGGAGTAAAGTTAAGCCCAGGAAGAAGGAAAGGGTGGGGGGAAGGTGTCATACGATTTGTTTTTATTTCTCATTATTCTACTCTGATTTGATTGATAATAAATTAAACTACATTTCCCCAAGTCTGTTTTTCCCATTATGGTAACTGGTGAATGATGCTTCCCTGTCCTTACGTTGACTCATGAGCTTTTTGTTATATTTTCTCTTTCCCTGTCCAGCTGAGGAAGGGAGTGATAGAGCAGCTTTTGGAAGGCACTGATGTCCAGTCAGGATCAACCCACCACACCAACTCAAACTATTGTATGATTCTATGATTCTATCTAATTAAGAAACGTATGGCTTTATCACTGTAGTATCTGAGCACCTCATAATCTCTAAAATATCTGAAAGAATAACATTAATTCCATTGTAAAACTTAGACATAGCAAGACTGAAGTGAGAGTAAATGCATGTCTTGCCTATTTGGAAGAATTCATATTCCAGCCTCATATGCCAAACATCCTTGTAGAGGATTTTATGAGAATTAGGAGCTGAGAGAGATGGTCACAAAGACTCTGAGGCAAGTCACCATGAACGGTTAAGGAGAGAATGACATTCACTGATTATATACTAAAACTCAATTTTCAAGAAGACAATGCCACCATTGCCTTGACATTGTACATAAATAGACCAAATTCAGCAGCCTTGAGGCACTGTCAGAATACCTGACAGTGGCTCAGGGACTATCATGGGAGACTGGATTCAAATCAGGGAGCACTAGGTTCAGACAAGGGTAAGGATTTGAATTTCAATGAACTCCAGTGAGAATATAATCATACAGTTAAAGGAATGAGGAAGATATTCCACTTTCCTTCAGAAACTCACGACTAAGGTCTCATCAGGAGTATTTAACACACGGGAGCTACCAGCTTTACAGTGACATGATTTTTGTGGCTGTGAGAGTCAGCTACAATAAAGGAACATGAGGACCTCACTGATAGGTAACACACAGACAGAAGTGCCAGTCTTGGACAAGTCAGGGATTAAACAACAGTAGAGCTTTTTGAATATAACAAGTTGACTCTAAATTGTGTTTTATTACTCTAGCCTTGAGCAACCTTGTGCAGATCTGCGAGTTCTCAGATTACTAGCCAAATCCCTGGATGCTTTTTGGGGTTTAAACAGAGACATAAGAATTAGCACACTGACTCAGAGCCAAGCTTAATCTTACCTACTACCAAATGTCAAGTATAGACTTTAAAGAAAGTTATCAGAAATCACAGAATCACAGAATGTTAGGGATTGGAAGGGACCTCGAAAGATCATCTAGTCCAATCCCCCTGCCGGAGCAGGAACCTAAATGACATCACATAGAAAGGTGTCCAGGCGGGTTTTGAATGTCTCCAGAGGAGACTCCACAACCTCCCTGGGCAGCCTGTTCCAGTGCTCTGTCACCCTCACTGTAAAGAAGTTTCTTCTCAAGTTTAAGCAGAACCTCCTGTGTTCCAGCTTGCACCCATTTCCCTTTGTCCTATCATTGGGCATCACTGAGAAGAGCCTGGCTCCATCCTCCTGACATTCGCCCTTAACGTATTTATAAACATTCATGAGGTTTCCTCTCAGTCTCCTCTTCTCCAAGAGAAAGAGACCCAGCTCCCTCAGCCTTTCCTC
>NW_010340462.1:0-2635 GCF_000700745.2 Antrostomus carolinensis
GGGGTTTATTAAAGGGGGGGAGTTATTGGGAGTTTGAGGGGTAAAATGGCGGCCGAGGCGGATTTTGGGGTGAAAAGGGGGGAAATTGGCAGTTTTTGGAGGAGTTTTTGAGGTGAAATCCAGGGAAATTGGGTTTTCTGCGTGAATTTTGGGGGGAAAAGTAGGAAAAAAGCTGTTTTTTAAGCTT
Source organism: Antrostomus carolinensis (assembly GCF_000700745.2). NCBI lineage: Eukaryota > Metazoa > Chordata > Aves > Caprimulgiformes > Caprimulgidae > Antrostomus > Antrostomus carolinensis. The sequence goes on from NW_010340462.1 coordinate 188, forward strand.
ATTTTTGAGGGGAAATATCACAGAAAACCTCGTTTTCCGCTTAATTTTGGAGGTAAAAAGAGGAAAAGTCCCTTTTTCTGCTTAATTTTTGAGGCAAAATCCCTGTTTTCAGATTAATTTTGGAGCAAAAAGAGGAAAATTTCCTTTTTCCACTGAATTTTTGAGGCAAAATGGGAGAAAATCCCTTTTTCCACTTGATTTTTGAGGGAAAAATCCCCTTTTCCAGGTGAATTTTGAGCCAAAAATCACAGAAAACCTCATTTTCTGCTTAATTTGGGGGAATAAAAGGAGGAAAAGTGCCTTTTTCAACTTAATTTTTGAGGGAAAATCCCATTTTTTGGGTTAATTTGGGGGTAAAAAGAGGAAAAGCCCCTTTTTATGCCTAATTTTTGAGGTAGAATGAGAGAAAATCCCCTTTTCCATTTAATTTTTGAGGGAAAGTGAGGGAGAAATCCCCTTTTCCAGTTGAATTTTGAGCCAAAAATCACAGAAAACCCCGTTTTCCACTTAATTTTGGGGCAAAAAGAGGAAAAATTCCTTTTTCAACTTAATTTTTGAGGCAAAATGAGAGAAAATTCCATTTTTTGGATTAATTTGTGGGTAAAAGAGGAAAAGTCCCTTTTTCTGTCTAATTTTTGAGGGAGAATGAGAGAAAATCCCTTTTTCCACCTAATTTTTGAGGGAAAAATCCCCTTTTCCAGGTGAATTTTGAGCCAAAAATCATAGGAAACCCCGATTTCCACTTAATTTGGGGGCAAAAAGAGGAAAAATCCCTTTTTCTACTTAATTTTTGAGGCAAAATGAGAGAAAATCCCATTTTGGGGGTTAATTTTGAGGGAAAATGAGAGAAAATCCCCTTTTCCACTTGATTTTTGAGGGAAAAATCCCCTTTTCCAGGTGAATTTTGAGCCAAAAATCACAGAAAACCCCGTTTTCCACTTAATTTGGGGGCAAAAAGAGGAAAAATCCCTTTTTCTACTTAATTTTTGAGGCAAAATGAGAGAAAATCCCATTTTGGGGGTTAATTTTGGGGCAAAAAGAGGAAAATTCCCTTTTTCCACTGAATTTTTGAGGCAAAATGAGAGAAAATCCCCTTTTCCAGGTGAATTTTGAGCCAAAAATCACAGAAAACCCCGTTTTCCACTTAATTTGGGGGCAAAAAGAGGAAAAGTCCCTTTTTCTGCTTAATTTTTGGGGCAAAATGAGGGAAAATGCCCTTTTTCAGATGAATTTGGGGGAAAAAAGAGGCAAAGTCCCTTTTTTTGCTTAATTTTTGGGGCAACATCAGATAAAATCCCCTTTTTCAGATGAATTTTGGGGCAAAAACGGGGGAAATCCCTTTTTTTCTCCTTTATTTTGGGGCAAAAGCAGAGAAAATCCCATTTTTCTGTATAAATTTTGGGGCAAAAAGCGGGAAAAACTTTTGTGGGAATTTTTGGGGTAAAATAATAAAAAATTTCAATTTTTCACTTATTTTTGGGGGCAAAATTAAAGAAAATCCCATTTTCCTGATGTTTTTTGGGGGCAAAAAGGGGGAAAATACCATTTTCCAAAGGAATTTGGGGGTAAAATCACCAAAAATCCCTTTTCCCACTTAATTTTCAGGCAAAAATTATGGAAAATTCCACTTTCCCCCTGAATTTTTGGGGCAAAAAGAGGAAAAATCCCATTTTTTGGGTGATTTTTAGGGCAAAAAGAGGGAAAATCAGGTTTTGTACCTGAATTTTGGGGCAAAAAGCGGGAAAATCCCCTTTTCCACCTAATTTTTGGGGCAAAATGGGGGAAAATCCCTTTTTCCACTTAATTTTGGGGTAAAAAATGGGTGAAATTGGGTTTTCCACGTGAATTTTGAGGCAAAAAGCGGGAAAATCCCTTTTTCCATCTAATTTTTGGGGCAAAAAAAGGGCAAAATGGGTTTTCCATCTGAATTTTGGGGCAAAAAGAGGAAAAATCCCATTTTCCACTTAATTTTTGGGGACAAAATTCCTTTTTCCACTGAATTTTTGGGGCAAAAAGCAGGAAAATCCTCTTTTCCACTTAATTTTTGGGGGAAAAGCAGCTTTTGAACTTATTTTGGGGGCAAAAAGCGGGAAAATCCCTTTTTTCCACCTGAATTTTGGGGCAAAATGGGGGAAAATCCCTTTTTCTGCTGAATTTTGGGGTTAAAAACGAGGAAATTAGGTTTTCCACATGAATTTGGGGGGGGGCAAAATGTTAAAAATCCCCTTTTCCACATGATTTTGGGGCAAAATGAGGATAATTAATGTTTTCCACCTGAATTTGGGGGTAAAAAGTGGGAAATTGTCCTTTTTCACCTCCATTTTGGGCCCAATCCTTCCCATTTTCTCCCTCCTTTACCAAAAATCTCTATTTTTCAGCGCCAAAATGGGATTTTTACCCTTTCCCACCCCATTTTGGGGGGGGTTCACCCCTCCCCATCCCCCACCC
>NW_010340463.1:0-1570 GCF_000700745.2 Antrostomus carolinensis
CAGTGTCACCAGCACTGTCACCATGGCATCAACGTGGCATCACTAGGGCATCACTATGGTGGCACCAGTGGCATCACTGGGGCATCACTGTCATGGTACCAGTGGCATCATCATCAGTGTCACCATGGTGGCACTAAGGGCATCACCAGGGTGTCACCATCAGTGTCACCATCAGTGTCACTGGGGTGGGATCACGGTGGCACCAATGGCATCACCGTGGCACCATCATGAGACCAGTAGCATCACTGGGGTGTCACCATCAGCATCACCATCAGTGTCACCATCATCAGTGTCACCATCAGTGTCACTGTGGTGTGATCATGGTGGCACCAGTGGCATCACTGTAAGTGTCACCATGGCATCACAGTGGCAGCATCATGGGAGCAGTGGCATCACCAGAATGTCACCACGGTGGCACTAAGGGCATCACTAGGGTGTCACCTTCAGTGTCACAGTGGTAGGATCATGGTGACATCAGTGTCACCATCAGTGTCACCAGTGGCATCACGGTGGCATCTCTGTGGTGGGACCGTGGTGGTGCCAGCGCCAGCCGCTCGCTGTCCCCGCTGCCTTGGGAGGGAGGAGAAGAGGGTGACAGCACCGGGGAGGGGACAGGTGGCATCACCGGGGTGGCACCAACAGTGTCACCAGCACTGTCACCATGGCATCACTAGGGTGTCACTATGGTGTCACTATGGTGGCACCAGTGGCATCACTGTGGCATGACCATCATTTGAGCAGTGGCATCACCAGAGTGTCACCATGGTGGCACTAAGGGCATCACTGTGGTATCACCATCAGTGTCACCATCAGCATCACTATCAGTGTCACTTCAGTGTCACCATCAGTGTCACCATCAGTGTCACTGTGGTGGGAACATGGTGGCACCAGTGGCATCACTGTCAGCGTCCCCATGGCTTCACAGTGCCAGTGGCATCACCAGAGTGTCACCACGGTGGCACTAAGGGCATCACTGTGGTGTCACCATCAGTGTCACCATCAGTGTCACTGTGGCATTACTGTGGTGAGACCGTGGTGACACCAGTGGCATCAACGTGGCGTTGTGATGGCACCATTATGGGACCAGTGGCATCACCAGGGTGTCACCATCATCAGTGTCACCATCATCAGTGTCACCATCATCAGTGTCACCATCAGTGTCACTGTGGTGGGACCGTGGTGGCACCAGTGGCATCACCAGGGTGACACCATCAGTGTCACCATCAGTGTCCCCATTGGCATCTCTGGGGTGTGACCACGATGTCACCTCTGACGTCACCGTTGGTGGCACCGCGGTGTCACCATCAGCGTCACCATCAATGTCACCACGATAAGACGTCCCCATTGATGTCCCCACAACCCAGCTGTGACGTCACCACTGATGTCACCACAACCCAGCTGTGACGTCACCACTGATGTCACCATTGACGTCACGAGGACGCTGCTGTGATGTCACCATTGATGTCACCAGGGTGCCCTGATGTCCCCGGTGACGTCACAGGGGGCGGGGCCAAGGGCGGGGCCATTTTTTGGGGACGTTTATGGGGCTTTAGGGGGGACCCGAGGGGGG
>NW_010340464.1:0-1523 GCF_000700745.2 Antrostomus carolinensis
GTCCCTCTTGGCTACCAGGACATACTGTTGGATCATGTTCAACAAGCCATTGACCACAACCCCCAGGTCCCTCTCTGCAAGGGCTGCTCTCCAGCGTCTCCTTCCCCAGGCTGTGTGTGTCCTGGGTTGCTGTGTCCCAGCTGCAAAATCCCTCCTCTTAGCTCTGCTACTTAGTACTTAGCTGCAATAAGTCTTCTGCAGCTTCTGCACCTTTCAGTATAATTTGACATATAATGATGGTAATCCTTCCCAAAGGCAAGATAGGGGTTATTAAACCAAGTCAAGACAGTTTGAAACAAGTTTTCTCTTAAACATTCACTTAGCTCCCCCTCATCTTCCTAGCAGTGCCATCTTCTTCTTTCATTGTGGTTTTGATCAATGCTTGCATGAAATTACATAACACAATAGAACTTTAAGAGACAGATAAACAAGGAAAGCTCACATGCAGGTTTGATAGTGGAAAATTTAGGCAAGCATCCTTTAAAGAAAAGCCCTGTTATCTTCAAAGGGAACAGCATAAAGTCACAAGAAAGATAAGTCCCTGAATTTTTATGCAGCCACTTCTGGGGAAGCATCTGCTGTAGCCCTAATTGAACCAATTGAGAACAAATGCAAAGTAAACATAGGGTAAATGATGCATTCCTTTATCAGATACTACATCTGGAAAATAAGTCAATCTTAATTGTACAATGGTACATAGATATATGTTTTACATATATAATAGAACAAGAGATGTTAGAGTTATAAATGCATTTAAAAATCCATATACAAATAGCAATAGAGTAAAAAGTACTAAAGAACATGAGTTAGCATGATAAAATTGCACAGAAATTACTGATTTTGCACATTTTATTTATTGATATTTATATATACACTGGACAGACAAATAGCAAGACATAAGAAAATAAATAATGCTAGAAGTAGGCATTATTAGTGTCTTTGAAATTATTAGTTTTCACAACTAAAGAATTTAGCCTTTATCTACCATTTTCATGTTTTGTTGTTGTTAAGCACATCTAATGTCAGAGATCTGCGATTTTATTCATACCTTCTTTAGGACTATTTTGAATTTTCATTGCAGCGTGAAGAAGTTCTGATTCTTTCTCTTTTCACCAAGAACATGTGAACATACAAGTCAAGAAAAGTTTTTGGACTTCCATAATTTATACCAACATAAAACTATTACAATTGGGAAGATAAAAAGCATCCAATCACATTAGTCGGTGAATGAGTATACTGTCCCAGATTCATAATAGCTGCCTCTTATCTGACCACCACAGCATATTCTGTCACACACTGTAAACTCAAGTCCACTGTTAGAAATAGAAAATTGTGTCTGTGAGGACCCACACAGTCTGTGTCTGTCAGTTTATGAAGCTGTCATTGGATCAGATTAAGAATCAATTTACATTGTCGTCTATGCCTTGTTATTGATAACAGGATTGCGTAGGTTAGGAATCAATGGTTAGGAACAAGTTATTGGAACTTTTAAAATATGTAAGAGCTAGAGTACACCTTGAAGT
>NW_010340464.1:1545-31494 GCF_000700745.2 Antrostomus carolinensis
TGATTTGCTTCTTTATTCTATCTCTATTCTTTATATTGCTTTATTCTCTAAATCAGATAGTTACATATTGCAACAAGGAGTGTATGTCTTTAAAAAGACATGAAACTATGGAATGTTTATTCTGTTAGTATACATCTAAAAATCCGGCAGTAATCTGCTGTACACTCAGTTCAAGGCTGTGGATTATTCATTTTGTAACTGCACTCAGTGGCACAGCATTATATGCTCAGACTTTGTCAAAATGATATGACAAGATGACGAAAATCTGAAACTAGACCTAATGGCTTTTTAACTCAAACGCCTAGCTCCAGGAGAGAAGGTTACCCAGATGAACCATTACATTGCAATCCTTTAACATATAGTTTCTTTAGAAGATCTATGGGTTTATAAAAGGACAGTTGTTTCAGCCTAATGATAAAGTCTGGAAACTACTGCTCTGGGGAATTGTTCCTAGTGGATTGTAATCTAGAAGAAGTAGAAATGCTGTATAGTCTGAATTTACCTCAATACACTCATTAACTTCACTCCTTTAAAAAGTGTGTATATAGTACTTTAGTATATAGGAAAAATTTTGTTTTATCTGACCCTCTTAGTATTGTTTTTCTAACAGGCCTTCATCTAAAAACAGTATTTCTAGCCTGCCAATGATGGTGACAGTGCCCTGTGATTCCTTCTCCACAGCAATAAGCTTATTGTAAAGAATGAAAAAAATAAAGCCAACTGGCACAGAACACAACTTGGACAGGTAACCCAGGAACAGAAATTATGATTCTCAAAAGCTATATGCATCCATTCTCGCAAGGATCAAAAAGCTGTGCTGTAAAATGTCTACTGGACATATATGCCTTCTCCATACATTCAATACTTATCCAATTGGCACTTCTTTCTCAGGATCCTTGTGGAAATCTTATTTAAGAGGACCTGTAGCTTGTAATGACTTCCATAGAAGATAGATCACTGCAGATACTGGTTTGCTTTTTCAGCCTACTTCATGATTATTTCAAATGAAAACGAAAAGGATAAGGTTTTTCCCAAAACCTCAAATATAGAATCTCCGTTGTTTTCTCTATGGGAAGAAGCATTCCAAATGTAACCTTGCATTTTATTCTTAGAAAAAGCTAGTTTTGGAAGATTAGAACCAGTGTTAACAATTTTTTCTCCTTGGAATTGAATGTTTGATCTGTGAGTTTTGTGAATGGTGGGAAAAAATATTTCAAATGGCCATGTCAGCACTAAATGCTGAAAAACTGTAAGGATAAATATTGTATTTGTTGGGGTTTTTTGGGTTTTTTTTAACCTTTCAACCCCTGTGTTCATCAGGTGGTAAAATGTTTTTTTAACTACCAAAATAAACTATGTCACAGGAACTAAACAGCAACTTTTTGTCATTGGGGTCTCATTTTAATTGCTATGAAGCACCTTGAGACTTATTAGAGACTTCTTACCTTTTAAGCCATCTGCTATTTTGACAGTGGTTCAAAACGTACAACAGAAAAGGATACCTTCTATGTTCCTATGCCATTTTGACATTATGTTTTATTTCTTTTCATGCTAGTGCACACACAACAAGGTAACATCATGGCTATCAAAAGATCAGTGTTAATCTTAAGAAAAATCTGAGTTGATGGAGAGGGTTATGTGCTGGAAACATCATAGGATAGTCCAATGATAAAATAAGCATCAAGAACTCAGAACATGTTTGTATTAGAAACACTAGATTTTACTATTTTTCAGGTTTTGGAAGAATTTCACAACTGGAATTCATCTTAGGTTTACAAAAAGTAATAATATAATTGTCTCTGGAATGAGGTTTCATTTTCCAAGACAGCCTTAAAAATAAATTTATCAATTTATAACATTAATAAGGTACAATCTATCTTTTTAATTAGTATAAAAAGAACAAGGATTCTATAGTTCTTTTATTAATCTAAAAATATTAGAAGACTTTTGAAGCAGTTCAAAACATGAATCATAAATTTCTGCATCAACCATGAATTACATTGAGTTGCCTTCCTTCCAACATTAAATATTTTTAAAGGTTTATTTTAAATAATTCTACCTTTAGATATCTATAATCAAGATTTATTCTGAAATGTAGTCAAACTTTCTATTGATATTTTTGTGAACTTCAAAAATGTTTCTAAGCTAATGTTAAGGGCATGTAGTAACAAAATAATCACACTCTCCAAATCACAGCAATAATTATTTTTTTAGAGTACTTTCTCTTTTATAGCATGAGGCCAATTATATGGTTGTGTGCACAAAGAATTAACATCAAAACTAGCTGTGAATGGAAAAACTGAAAACTGATCATAAATAAAAGCAAATACAGTTTGTCCTAGTGTATATAACCATATACAAAATATACTAAATGATTGTCAGTCTTACCCTGTTTGCAAGATAGCAAATAGTTAACAGCCTTTAAATTATGCAGGTAACAGAATTGGAAGGGGATAAATGAATTGATACTAATTTGATTTTATTTTATTACTCCTCATATTTGTACATTTCTTTGTTTTCATAGGGATTATTACAGAATCATAAAATCCTTAACTGTGAATTTACATACTCTATTAACCTAGCATTAAAACCAAAATGACAGAAAACCTTGGCTGCTCAGAAATTCAATTTTCATAAAATGATAAGCATGTGATCATAGGTAAGGGAGGGAGGAGCAAGTGAGGGACAACAGGGCAGGAGAGAGGAAGAGGGAGGGGGAGAGGGAGGGAGAGACGGGGAAGAATAGTGGTGGGGAAAGAAAGAGATCAGGTTGGCTGGCTCTTGTGCAATTGCAGCACTCAAAAAACATTCATGTCTTATGCAGAACATTAGGCTGCCTCATAATCAGGTCAAATAAAAATCCATCACTGCCAATCGTGTATTGTCTTTCACACCATTTAGGATAGGAAACACTACACAATTCTGCTTCTCAACCCTTCCTTTACCCATTTCCTCATTACTTAGAGCTGTTACCTTGGACAAACCACTCTTTTTAGGCTTGTAGCATCCACCTGTTTGATTGACACCAACTTTTGCAGTTCTTGGATTCAGTTCTAAGCACGTTACAGGGAGCAGTACTGCTGTGTAACTCACTTCAGTGAAAGTGCTGAGCACATTCTTGGATACAGGAGTGTTTTCAGATCTTCCTCCTTATTTGAATGAAGTTGACTGATTAAATAGTAAAAATAAAGACATTTAATAAAAATAATGTGCTTTCAACTATAGTAAATCTATTTACTTTGGGACATACATTTTTATGACAAAATTAATACCTCAGGGTTAAGTATTCGGTACAGTATAAGCTGATTCTTCAAATACTGTTCAGAAAATAGTGGTGAATAGTGTCCTAAGAGTATAATCATGTCAGTATATATAAATATCTGAAAATGCACATGTAGAAGTCAGTGCATGTGGAAAGTTTATTTTTCCACACAGAACATTTCAATGAGAGAAAACAACATAGAAAAGTCAAGCATAAAAGGAAGAGAGAAAGACACTAGTAAAATCTTATTTTCTTTCTTTTTTATTTATATATAGCATAATATCTATTCTCAATAGAGTCTTCCTCAGACCATTATATTTTTAGCAACTTTCTGCTAGAATCACCAGCAACCTTTCCTCTGTATTGGGATTTTTTTTTTTTTTAAACCATAAACCATGGTGATTTCTGATAGCTTGATATTAGTATTTAGTTAATAACAAAGTAGGTGCACAAATGATGGTGAAGAGTTGTTTTCTATTTCTGTTTCCATCAGGAACAAGCAGGGTTCTTTTCAAGAAGAATAAATGGACTATAGTAAGTCTTCCGTAGTCTTTTAAATTGTCTAGGTTTTTTTAATCTTTTTCCACTACTGAACTATAAGAAATAAGTAAGAATACTTATTTTGAGAGGATAAAAATGCTTCACTGTTACAAAATTAGATCTCTGATTTTTGGAAATAACTAAAACAGCTCTTTTTTATCATATGGATTTTAAAGTGAATGACAAAATAACTGTTTAACTTGATATATTTAGAAGTTTCTTGTTTAAAAAATCATGTCTGTGCATCTGAATGGGATTAATTTAAAAGTAATTTGAGAATATTGACTTTTCTGTTCTAATCTTTCTGAATTTAATTTGCCTTTTTTTTCCTTGTATTCTTCCTCATGCTGTGTCTGTGCCTGTCTGACAAATACCTTAACACAAAAAAAAAATTATTAAAAAAAAGAAAAAGAAAAGGGAAGAATCCAAGGGAGGGACAGAGAAAGAGAGGATGGGAGGAAGGATTAGAGCCATTTATTTTATGTCAGTTAACTTACTTTTGAACGCACTGATTGTTCTTTACCAAGAAGTTATGATCCTCCACAATTGTTTCATCCGAGCTTCATGTTGTAAAAAGTTTATTTTTGCCAGTCTCCCCCCAATCAGGTAATATTAATAGGTTAAGTTATTTTATAGGAAGTGAACTCTGATTTATAACAAATAATTTTGTAAGTAAAAAAACTGAAGGGAAAGCAGATACTTAAACTGCAATGGCATTCAGTGCAAGGAAAGTGAATTAAAAAATAATGTTAATAAATTTTTCTTGGCCCTTGATATTTTGTTTGATTTGGACATAAAACAATATTTGGTTGCCTTAGTTTGTGGTATTTGTATATGCAGTATAAAACTGCATGTTCCTGTAATTATGAAAGAGTAATCAATGATAGTTTCTCTACACCTCACCTATGAATTTCTGGGAAGCACAAGTGTAGTTGACAGTCAAAAAGACTCCCAAGTTATCTCATTTAGTCTTTCCTTCAATTTAAATAACATCCAGGGACAATGGATAATGCAAAAAGCATTATGAGCAGGGTAAAAGGCACACTACTTTGAGATTATCAAAGGCATTCTTGAAAGAGATTTTTCAACTGTGTAAATTGCTGTACTTCCAGGTACTCCCATTAGCTCTATGACTGCTTACAACAGCAAGAGCTAAACTACCTTACTCATTCTCTTTACATGAGTTCTGCTTGTCTGTCATAGAATTCTTTACGTGATTTATGAGCTAGTCTAATTACAGCTGGCTCTTAGAATAGCATCCTCAGCATCAGAGTTCCTCTGTTCATGTAAAGAAAAAGTGATTGTTTCTAGGAGAGACAGAAACAAAAATGTTCTAACAAAAATATTTTTAGCCACACAAATATGTCTTCTGGGCACAATTAAGCTATTATGATCTTTGTGAAAGCAATCCAAAATTATATGGGTAAATAAATACTGATTCTTTTTCTGTTAATTCTACTTCCTCAATTTTATCTTATCCTTGCAAAACAGTGTGATGTACAAAGAATAAACATGAGGACCTACATTTCCAAATTCACGTGCACGGTTTCTGCTAGTTAGAAGGATAGAGTGTAGCATAGAGAGGATGATTATCTGTAGCAAAATCTCATGAATCTCAAATTTTCTTAGTTATGAAACCCAGCACCACTGAATTTTGCCAATATAACATAACATACTCTATTCTCCTTGGGAATAGACTATGGGAAAGATTAATGAAGCTACAACAACAGGAAGCAAATTATATATTTTATATACATATATATATAAAACTAATAACTCATTGTATTGAGTCTGGCTGGGATGGAGTTGATTTTCCCCGTGGCAGCCCTCAGAGTGCTGTGTTTTGTATTAATGGCTCGAGGGGTGCTGATAACACCCCAGTGTTTTGGTCACTGCTGAACAGTGCTAGCACAGCACCAAGGCTGTCTCTCCAACATTTCCCCACCCAGTAGGCTGGGGGTGGGGAAGGTCTTGGGAGGGGACACAGCCAGGACAGCTGACCCAAATGGACATAAGGGATATTCCACACCATATGACGTCTGCTCAGAAATAAAAGCAAGGAGAATAGAGGGGGAAGGGGAGGGCATTCTTTACTTCCATTTGTTCTCCGGGAACCGCAACCTGTAGGCAAGCCCTGCTTCCCAGGAAGTGTCCAAAAATCACCTGCTGATGGGAAGTAGAGAATAAATATTTTGTTCTTTTGCTTCTGCACACGCAACTTTGCTTTGCTTCTATTAAACTACCTTTGTCTTGACCCATGAGTTTGGTTTTTTTGTGTTCCATCTTATTTTCTCCCCTCCCCACCTTGCTGAGGATGGGGGATGATAGAGTGGGCTTTGGTGGGCATCTGGCATCCAGTCAGGGTCAACCCACCACACACGTAATCAATCATTATGTCAACTTCAACTACACAGGATCTCTTATCTGTAACTTCATAAATAGGAGCAAGCTAGAATGATTGCTTGCACTGATATTGCGTGAATATGTTGAAAGAAACATGAGCAAATCTGCATGAAACTACTACACATTTCTTTATCTCAGGAACCAAATGCTGCTATTGTAATATTTCTCACTTTTATGCATGCAATAAAGGCTATACTATATTCTTATGAAACATAAAAAATATTGTTCTTTATCTTTACTGATTCTTTCACTAAAATCGCAATCACAATTATTTTTGCAGATATTTCTCATGTATAAAGACATACAATCCTGCAGTTTGTGTGTATAAATTTAGGAATGCCAGTCAAACCAGATTTGTGGTGTGGATAAGGCACTAACAGCACATACAAAAGACAGTGACCATTGCATGACCTGGAGTATTATTGTGAATAGTCTGGGAAGTATATTAAAAAGTAACTGTGCTGTAGAAATATATTGAACAATTCATAAACTAAAATGCCAGACTTTAATTAGCAACAGGTTTAGAAATATTTTTAGATTTCTTAGGTAATTTCATGTTAACTCACCAAGAGCATCTCGGTCTTGGCAGTGCTTTGCAGTTTGTTGTCCCAACTGAGCCCATCACATCTTGCTGTGTTCATAATCATGCAACTCCAGGGTCCAGGGATTCCTCGTGCCCAGCTACTGAAGCCCAGTGTGCCTGAAGACCAGCAGGTATCTCTGCCCCAGGCTGATGGATGTGGCTGCTGCAGTCCCAGTTGCAGGTTCATCCAGTAGCAAGGCTGAGTATGCATCCCAGACACACACACACGCATGCACACACACAGAAGACTGACATGGTCAGCTAAACAGACTCTCACAGACAAGGTGCACACCCACAAAAAACACTGCCAGGACTCACATAACACATAAGTGTAGCCAAGTCCCCTTCTTCCTTCCAGCTGATCAGGACTGAAGCTCCCTAGTGAAAGCCCACCTGTCCTCACTCTCTGGGTCCTCAAGCACACACACATTTGTGCATCCCCTGAGTACCAGCATAGCCTCTCTGTTTGCCTGGTACCCCTGCTCAGATCTCAGGACTGTTACCTGCTCCACAGGTCTCCCACTTATCAGTCACCCCAGCTGGGTTCTTGCTAGGACAGAGATGAATGGGTTCACACACTTTTTTGATGAACACTCCACAGCCATGGGTTATGCTGAGTACCAGCATGGACCATCCTGTCCACCTCATACTCCTGTTGGTACTCCAACATATATAAAATGTCTTTATTTTAGGAACCTGTTTGAGTCTCTAGAGTCCTAAATCATTGAGACCAACCTAATTGCAATACTTATAACGCAGTTCCTCTTTTCAGTCTTTGCCCATTTAATAAAAATTATTTAAACCAGGTAAGTAGGAAATTGGAAGTTAGGAAAATGTTTAAGTATAAAAGTAATGAATATTAAAGAAACTTTTTTTTTTTTTTCTTCTATACTGAGTGTTAAAACATTGAAAGGCAAGTAACTCCAGATGAAACTGAAGCCTGGTAAACGGTCAGCTCCTTTTTCAAGCTGACAAACAAGTGGTGTTGACAGTGCTGTAGCAGCCTTAGAATAGTTTGTTCTACTGAAAATGGATTAGATCTTTTGATTCTAAGAGACTATGCTGCTGGTGAATTTAGGCATAAAGATATTGCTAGGGACTTCTGGATATAGTTTTGCTACTATAGATCTGGCTAATGCATTTGAAAAAAAATAAAATATGCAGAGAGCTGTTAAGTTAAGTAGACAAGTGGGTTTCATTCTAATAAGATTAAATATACAATATTATGATGATTTTCTGCTGGGTTGGTAGTTTCTGATCACTTAGAGATTTAGTGGGATCATATGTTTAAAATTATGTTAGCTTTGAATGCATATTGAGTAATCCAAAGTGATAAATTGCACAATAGATTTATCTCACTTGTATTAAAAATCTGAAGGCTAGTCAGGAAACACTAGTCAGGAAATTTTTCCTGTGACTCAGACTCAATCAGCTGAAATTCCTAATTTTGCAGTGAAATCATAAAAGGTGAAGATATTTAGAGGACAGATTTACCAATCTAATGAAGTAGAATTCTTTAAAAGAAGTACCAGCGTTTATTTTCTTGATCCAAATTTTATCTAATTTCATGCTTATATACCTATTTACATCCTCATCAAATGCTCAGTAAAACTGTCATTTGATCTCTGCCTTTAGTCACATTTCAAAGTGCATTTTCAGCTTTATCTTTCAGAATGCTGTCTCTTCCATATCTACAGCTTTACCTGTGTATTCATTGAGTGGCTTTGTAGAAAAACACAGAAATAGTGCCTCCTGAAAAAGCACTTACTGCTTGATTTAGAGCTTGTGGGAAAGCAGCCATGAATCTCCATGGCAGATGTGAGTCTATACTAGCTTATGTTATGTTCTTTAGTTCTTAGCTTTATTTTGCAAATTGTGATGATTATATAAGAATAAAAAGACAACAGGACAGCTCTTAGGTTTATTTAAATCCGATGAATGAAACATTAGATGAGATTCTGGATCACTCTATATTTAGCAAGGTGACTTTTACTAGTAGCAGGATGAAAACAAAGTACTGTATCCACAAAATATGATTTAATGAGAGTTCCATATTTCTGTCCCTCTTGACTTGAGATTAATGTGACATCCTAAGTGAGATTAAAATTCAGACAGTGTTTATTACAAATAAGACCTCTTTTCAATCACTTTCAAACTTCTGTAAAGGTGAGATAATCCATTACTGAAGAACACTTAGAATCCTTTTAAAGTAATTTCATTCGGCAATTTCCTTGTATCTTACCTGATTTTTCACAATTTTCTGTTGCATCCTCTGCCCCTGAAATGCTTAACATTTTTTTTGCATGAACAACAAAAAAAAAAGTCGTGCTGATGAAAGACTTTAAGCTTTTAGGATATTATATTTTATTTAGAACCTCTTGACTATTTAAATTTGATATGTTACAACAGAATAGAATAGAATAGAATAGAATAGAATAGAATAGAATAGAATAGAATAGAGTTCAGTTGGAAGAGACCTACAATTATCATCTATTCCAACAGCCTGACCACCTCAGGGCTGACCAAAAGTTAAAGTATGTCATTAAGGACATTGTCCAAATGCCTCTGACAATCATTAACCGCCTCTCTAGGAAGGTGGTCAGTGATTGTCAGAGGTGGTGTCAGAGTATGGTTCCAGGGTTTGACCACACTCTCGGTAAGGAAATGCTTCCTAACCGAGAAGTCTGAAACTTCTAGTTTGAAACTAGTCTGGCCTAGTCTGAAACTCCCCTGGCGCAGTTTTGGACCATTCCCAGGTGTCCTGCCACTGGATCCCAGGGAAGAGATCAGCACCCCACTCTCTACTTCCCCTCCTCAGGAAACTGTAGAAGGCAATGATGTCGCCTCTCAGCCTCCTTTTCTCCAAACTAGACAAACCCATAGTCCTTAGCTGCTTTTCACAGGACATGCCTTCCAGCCCTGTCACCAGCTTTGTTGCCCTATTCTGGATATATTCAGGTACCTTCACACCCTTCTTATATTGTGGGGTCCAGAACTGCACACAGCACTTAAGGTGAGGCTGCATCAACACTGAGTAGAGAGGGATAATCACTGTGTTTGACCTCATAGCTATGTATTTAATGTGTTTAATACATCCCAGGATGTGGTTTGCCCTCTTGGCTGCCAGGGCACACTGCTGACTCCTACTGTGCTCTAATCAGCCCCCTCAGATCCCTTTCTGCAGGGCTGCTCTCCAGCTACTCCTCTCCCAAATTATACTGTTGATTAATGTTACTCCATCCCAGTTGCTGAATCCAGCATTTGATCTTGTTAAATTTCATGCCACTGATAATTGCCCAATGTTCCAATCTATCCAGATCCCTTTGCAAATCCTCTTGCCCCTCAAGAGAGTCAACAGAACCTCACAGTTTAGCATCATCAGCAACCTTTCTAATGGTGCATTTAACTCCTATTTATATTTCATTAGTAGAAAGATTGAACAGAACTGGCTCTAGAATTGAGCTCTGAGGAACACTGCTGGTGACCAGTCACCATACAGATGTAGCTCCATTCACTGCAACCCTTTGAGATCTGCTCTTCAGCCAGTTCTTCAGCCAGTATACTGTGTACTTGTTCATTTCACAGTTGGACAACTTACCCAGAAGGATACTGTAAGGAACAGTATCAAAACCCTTACTAAAATCCAGAATAAAGTGCATCCATTGCCTTCCCCTCATCCACTAGGTGGGTAACCTTATTGGAGAAGGATATCAAATTAGACAGGACTTTTTCTTTGTGAACATATGTTGTCTGTGTGATGAATGCATTGTCTTTTACATGCCTTTCAACAGTACTCAGTATGAACTGGACAAGAGTAGATTTAGATGACATATTAGGAAGAAATTCTTTGCTATGAGGGTGATGAGACACTGGCCCAGGTTACCAAGAGAAGCTGTGGATGCTCCTCCCTGGAGGTGTTGAAGGTCAGGTTGGATGAGGCTTTGAGCAACCTGGTCTAGTGGAAGGTGTCCCTGCTGATGGCAGAGGGGTTGGAACTAGATGATCTTAAAGTCCCTTTCAAGCCAAACCATTCTATGGTTCTAAGGTTCTGTGATTCTATGACTGCTTTATTCTTGAATAAAGATGAGTACTTGATGTTTTAACAATTAGTCAAGAAGTGAATATTGACTCATTTTCTATGTAAAAATTGCAATTTCTTAAAAATAATAATTTAATTAAAAGTCTGAAAAGGAATTTTAGAACTGGGGATACTTGAGAGGACTAGACCTAAATGAGCAAATCTGCAATTGGAAGTGAGTGAGACTGATTAAGTGCTAGAGATAGTCGTTAAAATTATTATTTTTTTAAAAAACTATATTTAATAACTAAAAGTTATTAAACTAAGTTGCATATGTGTCAAAAAGTGTTCACTTAGAAAATCTGCATATGGAACATCATTTTTCAAATAAAACCCTACTTACAAATTACCCCTGGGAAAAAATATGATCTTTTCTTTTTTAATTGAAAGAGAAAGGAAGTTTTAATTAAAAAAATAAAAGGTGCAAAACTAAACATAAGCACTTTGAAAAGAACTCACTTCAATCAAAAGACGAAGATACAAAATCAAAAGCTGACAAGTAACGAAGTTGGAAAATTGTGTGCATGTAATAATGAGGAGAAAAAATAATGAGGGAGAAAGGAAGGAGAAGTTAAAATAAAAGCAACTCTTTTCAGTGGTGCCCACTGACAGGACAGGGGACAATGGGCACAGACTGGAACACTGGAAGTTCCAGACAAATTTATGGAAAAAATTATTTACTGTGAGGGTGACGGAGCCCTGGAATAAGCTGCCCAGAGAGTTTGTGGAGTCTTCATCTCTGGAGATGTTCAAACCCACCTGGACACTTTCCTATGCAACCTGGTGTAGGGAACCTGCTTTGGCAGGGGGGCTGAAACTTCGCACTCTGGTACAGCCCTCAGATTACTGTCCATTATTGTTTTTTCATATAGGCCATGATGAAGTTGCAACAAGAAGTTCAAGGACAAAGAAGAGAGACTTTAGGGCCTTGGAATGACTGGTTAAGGGATCAGGAGCACAAGAAGTGTTCTCCTCTATCCTTCCAATTGCAGGGAATGATGAGGGCAGAAACAGGAATACACAGCAGATCAATACCCAGCTCTGTGACTGGTGTCACTGGCAGAATTATTTATTTATTTGTCTGTTTGTTTGTTTGTTTTAATTACAGGTTAGTTTACACAACACCAGGCCTGCAGGCAACAGACAGGTTATACTTTTCTCAAAGAAAGGAAAGAATCTTTGCATAGGAGTGAGCAGAGCTCATTTAAAAAGTTTTAAACTAGATTTCAAGGAGGAAAGGGATAAAACCAGGCTCGCTAGAGATAAGCCAGGGGGTGGCACACAGAATTTTTGAGGGACAGTGTTCTAGCAAGGTTCTTCAGTCTGCTCCACAATCTGTTGAGTACACTGAAGCACATTTGAAATATCTTTATACTAATGCACACAGCAGGAAGAATAAACAAGAGGAGCTAGAAGCTTTGGCCTAGTCCCAAAGCTATGACATCACTGGCATAAGGAAAACTAGGCGAGATGAGTCCTATGACTGGTGTGCCATTATGGACAGTTATAGGCTCTTCAGGAGGGATAGGTAGAGCAGGAAAGGTCAGAGGGTAACACTGTATGTAAGGGAGGGGTTGTATTGCATGGCTTTTGCAGTTGGTGATGACATGGTTGTGAGTCTCTGGGTAGGGATGAAGGGGAAAACAAATAAAGTGGATGTTGTTGTGGGAGTCTACTATCAACTACCCAGCCAGAGCAATGACACTGATGAATTATTGTATTGTAAGGAACTAAGGGATGTGACTATATCAATTGCCCTTATCCTTATGAGTGATTTTAACTTTCCAGGCATGAAATGGGATTATCATAGAGTGGACACAAAGAGGTTCAGGAAATTCCTGAGGCACAATAACTTCTTGGTGCAGGTACTAAGGGACTCAACTAGGAAAGGTACTCTCCTAGATTTGTTGTGTGTAAACAGAGAGGGACTTGTGTGTTAAGTGGTGATTGGTGGCTGTCTTGGTCACAGTGAACACAAACTAGTTGGGTTTCAAATCGTTGGTAATAGGAGGAAAACTGCCAGCAAAACTTTGACCCTGGATATGGGGAGAGCAGACTTTGGGCTGCTGAAGGATAATAAGTTAATAAGGTCCCTTGTGCATCTGCCTTTGAAGGTATTTGGGTCCATGAATGCTAGTTCGCTTACAGGGAACTAAACAGTAACTATCAAAATTGTAATCATTTGGCATTACCAAAAGTTATAAAAATACTAAGAACTAGTGATGACTCAATACTAAAAACTTATAACGATGTTACCCTCATGTTCCAGGAATGTAGTCAAACTGGGCAAGAAAAAGCAAAATTGAAAGAGGAAAAGAGAAAGAGGAGAGAGACAGGAAAGTTTCCATAAAATCACCACTCTCTGGTTCCAGTAAAGTTTGGTTCAGCCACTGTGCTGTTTATCACTGTAGGGAGAAAATTAATGTGGCCAGAGCTTGACCAGAGTTTAAGCTGGCCAGCACTTTGAAGGACAACAAAAAGGGTTTTTTTTTTAATGTGTTAACAGCAAAAGGAGGATCAGAAATAACACTGAACTGTTGCTTGACAAGGTTGATCACCTCACACATAGGGACGTAGACAAAGCAGAGATTTTTCAATTTTTCAATGGACTTGGAAGTCTAGAGAGGTCCCAGTCAACTGGAAGCTGTCAAATGTTGTCCCAGTTTTCAAGAAGGGTAAAAGGAAGATCAGGGTCTTCCTGTACAGGCCTGTCAGTCTCATCCAGCATGGGTTAATGAGGGGAAAATCCTACTTAACTAAATTAATTTCTTTTTTATGACAATGTTACACATCTAGTCAACCAAGGGAAGCTAGTAGATGTGGGGGGGTTGGATTTTAGCGAAGTTTTTGATACTCTTTCATACAATCCCTCTGAACAAAATGACCAGCACACAGTTTGACAAGTCCATAAGATGTTGGGTGAGCAATTGACTGAAAGGTTGGGCTCAAAGAGTTATAGTAAATGGAGTTACATCAAGCTGGTAGCCAGTCATCACTGGGTTCCCCAGACCTCAATTTTAGGACTAATGCTCAATTTTAGGGACATTGCTTTTTAATGATTTTTATAAATGATCTGGATGCAGGAGACAAATGTATATGAAGTAAGTTTGCTGATGATACTAAACTAGGAGGGGCTGTGGACTCCCTTGAGAGTAGAGGTCTTACAGAGTGTGCTGGATAGACTAGAGAACTGGATAGTCACCAACCTGATGATATTTAAGAGCAAGTGCTGGATTCTGAATGTGGAATGGGGTAATCCTGATTATATTTACAAATTGTGGAAAGAAATAGAAAGAAATCTGGGGGTTTGAGATGATGGTAAGTTGAATATGAGTCAACAGTGTGCCCTAGGAGCAAAAAGGGACAACCATGTCCTAGGGTTCATCTAGCACAGCATAGTTAGCCAGTCAAGGGATGTGACTATCTTACTCTACACTGAACTGGTGCAGCCCCACCTCAAGTACTGTGTGCAGTCTTGGGCACCTCAATATATTCTTATATATAAGTCTTTCTGGGCATCAAATTATTAGAGTGTGTCCAGAGGAGGGCGACCAAGATGGTGAAAGTTCTCAAGGGCAAGACTTATGATGAGTGACAGAGATCACTTGTCTTGTTTAGCTTGGAGAAGAGAAGGTCGAGAGGTGACCTCATTGAAGTCTACAACTTCCTCAAGGGGGGCAGCAGGGGAGGAGGTGCTGATGTCCTCTTTGTGTTGACCCATGATAGTACATGTGGAAATGGAATGAAACGGCATCAGGGAAAGGTCACGTTAGATATTAGGAAAAGGTTTTTCACTGAGAAGGTAATTGGTAGAACAGGCTTCTCAGGGAAGTGGACATGACACTAACCCTGTCAGAGTTCGAGGAGTATCTGGACAATGCTCTCAGTCATGATTTAGTTTTAGGTAGACCTGTGAGAAGCAGGGAGTTAGACACGATAATTCGCATGGGTCCTTTCCAACTGGAGATATTCTATGTTTCTATGATTCTACTTCAAGACATCATTTTAAAGTTAGTCCTTGATTAAAAAACATTTATTGAAGTACCTTTGAAGGTATTCTTTTTTTACATGCACTTTCAAAAAGAAACAAAATCCTACAGAACGCATCTGCAATGCACAATTGTCAATGTTGTTAATTATTTTTAATATGTAACCAGGTGTAGTAATCTGAATATTATTTTTAATTTGATTATTACTGAATCTTCCAGTTTCATTAGTCAGATGGACAATCTTCAGACATGCAGTTGTGAAGCTCAGTAGTATAGTCTTCATGAAATGTACTCAAGCAAATATTAATATATCATCAAGTGTTGATGGTCAAATAAGAACATTCACAGTTTTAGAGGAGAACTGTACAGAGACATCAGGATATTTCCTGATATATTTTTCAGGTTTTTTCTCATTTGTAGCCAATTATAAGAAATACTTTTCAGCAATATTTGGAGGACCTTGTGGAATAATCATCTTCAATCACCTTGAGCTACTGTATTTAATGCTTATTTTTACAAAATCTAGGAGGCTCTGTCCAGTAGATACACTTATCCTCTTATTTGAACTAGGCATAGAACTTCTTCCTAAGACTTTGTGTTGATTAGGTCACTGAATAATAAGGGTGCTTATTTCTCATTGACAACACTTTTTCACTGGTGAAAAAACTGATTGTGGTGGTTTGGGTGGATTCACCCTTCTGCTTGCAGCTTGCAGCCAAACACAGCCTGCTCTATCACCCTCCCCCCCCCTCACCCAGGGAGTAGGGGAGAGAATTTGGAAAGAAGGGCAAGGACTCACGGGTTGAGATAAAAACTATTTACTAATTAAAAGAAAATGATAATGATAACAACAGTGATAACAGACTATACAAATGAGTGATACACAGTGCTCACCGCCTGCTGACCAATGCCCGGTCTGTGCCAGCTAACGATCCCGGAGCCAAGACGGTCCTGAACCGAAACCCCGGAAGAGTGATCCTGAGCGATCCCCAAGAGAATGCCCCGTCTTCCGGTCAACCCTGGTTAATGTACTGACATGATGTGATATGATATGGAATATTTCATTGGCACATCCAGATGCCAGTTTTGGGTTTTGCTATTCACTGCGCTTCTCCCTCCCAGTCCTAATGCACCTGTGAAGCAACCAAACACTGTGGCCTTGAGCTCCAGCAGCAACTAAAAACACCAGTACTGTTATCAACATTCTTCTAAGTCTAAACTGAAACACTGAAAGTAAAATACAGCTCTTCTAATTACTAAAAAGAGTTATCTCTATCCTAGCAAAACTAGGACACTGATCAAAGTTAATTTTGTCCAACCTTTAACGCACGGAGCGCAGAATAAGCCACAGCTAAACAGATCACATTGCTCATTTACTTAGCAACATAAATGTAAGACTATTGTCACTATTCATAATGTTTTATTACAAAGGTTAGCATAATTAATCTTTATATAAATAAAGAGTCTCTATATCAAGTGATCTTTGCATTTCTGAGACCTGTAATTTAACAACTCTTCTGACTACAATGAAAAAAAAAAACAGGTTTTGTGTTCTTTTTTCTGTTCTTTCATATACTCATCAAATGTATTTTTTTGTAAGTTTGATAGCAAATGTTGAACGGATGAATATGCTCTACATTAATTGTGTTAGCATAAGTGTTAATATTTCTATGAGCATATGTGACTAATGGCATAGCTGGACATTTCCAGGCAGTGTTTCTAGAAAAAAGGTCATGGCAGACTGAAAGAATCAGTTTTGCTGATTTTCTGCTTTTTACAATGAGATGTGGGTTTCTGAAATCTTTGTGGATAATTCTTTCTCACTACTCTTCTAGCTTTCTGAGTCTTACTTTAGTCTATTGGGCTGTCTGTCCGTTAGTTTTCAATAAATAGCACCCAAGTTGTATATTAAATTCCAATGTGAAATATAATATTCTGATGTTCAATAATTTTGTTAACTTAAGCAGTCCAGTTCATGGTCTTGTTAAAGCAAATCCAAATATAATGTAATATTTGTTTTAACAAGAGATTAAAAGAATAATTAAGATCAGATACTCTCTAAAATTTCAGGAAACTATGAGTTAATTAAAATAAAGGAAGTTATCTTATTACCAGTGTCTTGCTGTTTTTGCTATATTTGTATTTCATGATTACCACTATAGATATAACTGTGCTAAAATTGAGATGCACTGATTTCACAATATAAATGCCTAGCCAGCATCTCTGCTTTGGCATCCACTCTGATAGCTGAAGTAGAATGTCT
Source organism: Antrostomus carolinensis (assembly GCF_000700745.2). Lineage (NCBI taxonomy): Eukaryota > Metazoa > Chordata > Aves > Caprimulgiformes > Caprimulgidae > Antrostomus > Antrostomus carolinensis. The sequence goes on from NW_010340464.1 coordinate 18,664, forward strand.
TGATACACTGTAATCATATTGATGGATTCAATCTTCTTTCTGAATTTTTTCAGAAACATCAGTATGCTGTCTAGCTTCATACATCTAAATTTGGTTTCATATTCTCTCAGGGAAATCACAGAAATGTCAGAACCTACATATAGTTTCATTATGAACAATTTTGCTTTCAGTCAGGCTATAAATGGATCCTTTTTCCTCCTGGAGTTTTTGTCTCGTGTCCTTTGCTGGGATGACCTGACCTTTTGCTTATAACATGAAATTACTCAATAATGTATTCCTCTCTTTGTTGTAATCAGCAGTGATGGTTACTTGAACTTCAGCTCTTTCTCAGCATCTGTCATACTGATGACCGCTTACTATGTAGAAATTATTTTCTCATTCTATCTGTTTACTACATCTTTACAGTACTTCTTAATATGAGTTTTACTGCCATTGCGATGTTAGGTCTCACTTAATTATAAAGATCACAACCTCGAATTTCAGCTTTCTGTTGAACTCCAAGGGGATTTCAGTAAAATCACCACACAACGTGGTTATGGTTATGATTTATTTAGGTTTTCACTCTTACTGATTTTTTTTTTTAACTTACATTTTTTGTGCTGAGTTAGCCTTGGCTAATTGCCAAATGCAAACTATTACAGGAGCTTGACCCCTACAAATCCCTGCTGGACTTGCTACTCACAAATCAAGAAAACATGCTTTGTAATATTCCAGTTAGTGATAGCCTTGGCTGCAGTGATCACAATATTGTGAAGTTTGGGATCCTGCTGAGCACGCTAGAGATTAGTAACAAGACAAAGGTCTTAGATTTTAAAAGAGTAATTTTCAGCTCACTCAGAACTCAGTTGGAAGGAATTCCTTGGGAAGCTTCCATAGAGGATAAAGGAGCTAGTGAGCACTGGGAGGTTTTCAAGAATACTCTCTTGGAAGCACAAAAACAGTTCATCTCCTTTAAATTAAGAGAAGTAGATGGAGTAAGAGACCCTTTTGGCTTACCTTCAAGCTTTTGAGTCTGCTCAAAACCAAAAAGAGAAGTATAACAGAGATGGAAAAGCGAACTCATACCCATTTAGAACTACAAGGGTATTGCCAGGGCATGCAGACATGCATTTAGAAAAGCAAGAGCTCAGCTCAAATTGAAATTGACCAGAGGTGTCAAAAACTACAAGAAAGGGTTCTTCAATTATGCAAACAACAAGCAGAAACAAAAGGAAAATATTGTCCCACTGTAAAAAAGAAGTTAATTAGTCACCAACAATGCTGAATGGCAGACGTTCTCAACACTTTCTTCACCTCTATCTTTACCAGTGCTGTTGGACTTCTGGCCTTGGGAACAAAAATCCAGGTCAAAGCAAACACAGACCTGCTGTCAGTGAAGGAAGAGTCAGTTTGTGAACTATTACAGGCGCCTGACCCTTACAAATTGATGGGCCCAGAAGTTATCCACCTGAGGATGTTAAAAGAGAACTGGCTGATGTCGTTGCAAAAATGTCCACCATAATCTTTGATAAGATGTGGAGATCAGAGGACATCTCAAAAGACTGGAAGACTAATATCTCCCCCATCTACAAGAAGGTCCTAAAGAAGGATTCAGGAAATTACAGGCCCATCAGTATTACTTCAATCCCTGGGAAAGTTATGGAACGAATCCTTCACTTCACAAGTCAAGTGAAGTATGTGACCGGGAAAAGCCAGCATTTTTCACCAAGGGCAAATCATGCTTGACAAACCTGATTGCTTTCTACAACAAAGTAACCTACTTGGTTGATGTGGGGAAAGTGGTGGTCATTGTCTACCTGGATTTCTCCAAATCCTTTTATACAATTCTCCACAGCCTGCTCCTAGAGAAACTGAGGCATTAAGATCTAGACAAGTGGTCTGTGTGGTGGATGGGGTGGTAAATAGCTAATAGTAACTGGCAACCTGTCACAAGAGGAGTTCCCTAAGGATTGATATTGAGCCCAGTGCTGTTTAATATCTTCATAAGTGATCTGGATGATGGAATCAAGTGTAACCTGACAAAGTTTGCTGACGATAACTAACAGTGGGGAAGTAGAAGCTTCGGAAGGGAGAGCCATCATGCACGAAGACCCAGATATGCAGGAAGAGTGGGCTAACAAGAAACTTGTGAAGTTCAACAAAGACCGATACAATGTCTTCTACCTAGGAAACCATAATCCAGAAGTGCAGCACAGACTGGGATTACCTGTCTGGATAGAAGCTCTGTGGAAAAGGACCTGGGGGTCCCAAAGGACAACATGGTAAATATGAGTGAACAGCATTGCTGCTGTGGCAAAGAAAGCTAACAGGATGCTGGGTTGCATCAACCAGGGCATAACCAGTAGAAGCAAAGATGTCATTATCCCATTCTACTCAGCACTTTTCAGGCCACACCTGGAACACTGTATTGAGTTTTCATCCCTTCAGGCTGGAGAGGGTCCAGAGAAGGGCTACAAAGATGATCAAAGGACTGGGAAGCCTGCTATATGAGTAAAGGCTGAGAGAATAGGATTTGTTCAGCCTTGAGAAAATAAGATCTAGGGGACACCTCATCACCATGTTCCAGTACCTAAAGGGTGACTACAATGAAGATGCGGACTCTCTTTTTACAAGGAGTCACATGGAATAGATGAGGGGCAATGGGTACAAATTACTACTGGGAAGATTCCATTTAGACACAAAAGATAATTTTTCACGAGAACAATCAGCCATTGAAATAATCTCCCTAGGGAAGTGGGGGATTCCCCAACATTGGATACTTCTAAGATTCAGCTAGACAGAGCGCTGGGCCATCTTGTTCAGACTGTTTTTGCCAAGAAAGTTGGGATCAGGTGATCCTTGAGGTCCCTTCCAACCTATTATTCTATGTTTCTATGAAATATCCACCCAGCTGTTCATTCTTTCTCCCCACTCAGTGACACCAGGAGATAAAACAGAATGAAAAAGCTCATGGATCAAGATAAAGAAAGGATGATCACTTACCAACTACCATTTCAGGTAAAACAGACTCGACTTGGGGAAAATTAGTTTATTGTCAAATAAGTAGTGAGAAACAAAGATAAACATCAAAAAAACCCACACCTACCATTCCTCCCTGCTGTTTTTCCAGGCTCAGCTTCAATCCCTGATGCCTCACTCCACTACCCTACTATGAGCTGGTTTGTTGGGGAGGTTTAAGGTCAGTAAAATGCAGTTGTACCTTGAGAAAAATCGAGTAAAACAGAATAGAAGCAGGAATTTAAGTGAATGCTTCTTAGTCTTGGCATCTGTGTGCTAAAGTTGCCAACGCTAAGGTAGCTCCTCTGCAGTTTGTTCTGGTGTCTGTGCCAAGATGCCCACCTAACTGCCTTGCTGCTTCAGGAGTAACAGTGATCAAATTATTGGAATCTGGTACAAATAAACTATGCTGTTCATTAGTAAAAATAGAGACATGTAAGCCTTGCGTACATAAGGCATTTGGAATGTCTCTTCTATTAGTCTAGTTTTTCACTGCTCCTTTTTGGAATTTGATGTCATCCTCTGTCAGAAAAGGTACTTTTTTGGTGCTTTAAAGCTTTGCAAAATGGGGAAAGTTTTCTTTTACCCAATCCTGTTCTTATTCACAGTTGGTAATTAATTCTGCAGGTTAGTACTGGTGTTTGGGAAGAAATGCGGAGTTTTGAGTGAAAATTCTGTTCAAGTTTTAAAATTAATGTAGTGTAATTTCCCTAACATGTAATTCTACAAATATCTTTTCATAATAAACCAAAGATATCTAATTACACAAAAGATATTCTAATACAATATGAATGGATGTTATGCAAGTGTAGATAAACTATAATCACTCTTACATATGTATATGTTCAAACAATTTATGGAACACATGTTTTATGAATATTATTGAAAAGAAAAAAAATTAAAATATACAAGAACACGCTTAAGTATTTCTTTCTTTCAGATGCATTTATTCATTAAATTCACAAAAAATAACAGCTTCTCAAATAAGCCTGTGAAAGTCTTTTCAGAATTTCTTTAGTATCTCTGTGGCTGATAACCAAAGAAGATGATAGGAAAAAAGTTTCTCCAGATTTGTTATGGCACCACGGAATTAAAGCAGTTAAAAACTGAAGGAAAGCTTCTAATCTTGTGGGAAACTGACACATAGCCAGAGGCATGAGAAATTGATCCCAGAAAGTTCTCAGCACTGCAGGACTATCAATTTAAGTAAATTTGAAAAAGGGTGGAAAGTAAGTTTATGGGACTCAGAAGAACAGAAGGGAAGCTTTTCTCCTCTGGTCATTCTTAGTCTTTTTGTGAATGGTATGAACCATTCTTGGGAAGAGTGTCAAAACATCCAGATTAGAAATATCACATCAAAAGGCAGGAGGAATGGACTCCCTAGAAAATCTAGCAAAGGAAGAACCATCTCTAAGGGTGATTGCAACAGAATGGAATACCCAAACTTGACTGTGAAAGAGATTGCAAAAGGAGTGAAATCCAAGTACAAGGAGGATTAAATACAGTAAGGACAAGCAAATGACCCGTGACAAACAACAAGCAAAGGAGACACAGGATACGCTGGAATTGCTGAAAGGATTCAAGCAATGAAAACCCAAACAGTGAAAGTGGAAAATGGACCATTGGTGGTTATGTGAGGGAGTCCAGTAGCCACTTAAGCAGCACAAACAAATGAAGAGAATCATCTGGGTAGGAAATTATAACCACTGACTGTCTCTTAGGCAGATTTTAGCACATTTAAGGGAGGAAAACAAATAGGAAAAAAACCCGATTTCTTTTGCTAAATTCCTTTTTTTACAGTTGCCCTTTTGTACTGTAGAAACATTGTAATTCAAGATTTCCTTAATCCTGGGACAGATGGTAGACTTGCCTTTTCACCTCTGTCTCATACTTTAAAATCACAACCAAAAGTCACTGTCTGAAGCAAAAGGATATTTTACATTCAGAAGTATTTGTAAATCTCTTTAATGTAACTGGAAATAATCTATTTATTTTGAGTCAAATTTCGTATTCCAGCATATATATTATGTATCTGTTGATGCATCAGCAAGACAGCTACAGAATGAAAAAAAAAAAAAAACAAAAAAAACCCAAAAAAAAAAACCCCACAAATTTAGGAAACTGCAAGATTCAGAAATGATCATATTAAATGGACTTTTGAAAGAAGAGTTAAATGTTGTGACCAAGTACCGTCTGCTGTGTCCCGAGACATTCATAACTGCATTCTTCCTTAATTCTGAGAATTACCCTTGCTATTTAGGCTCCATCTTTATTTTCTCCACATTTCAAGCAAAATAACCAAGGATTAACAATAGACACTTCCATTTTGAATTGTTATCCTGATATATAGCCGTTGTAGACCATTCTCTTCCCAAAGTAAAATAAATAATTCAGCTCCAAATAAAGAAAAGCCACTTAACAAATAAGAATTACTTGCTTTCAGAATCAAGGTGTTAATATTAAGCTTGATGGAAAATTTTTCCACAGGTATACTTTTATTCTAGCTTATTGCATCACACACAACACTATAGGATGAAAATTTTTAAGAGAACCACTGGTGGTTGAACTCGGACTCCATAGAAGCCTGTAGCAAAATTTCCACTCAATTTAAAAGAGGCACACTGAAGCTAGTACAAGAAGACTTGTGGAAACTCTTTTCTTGTGTTTTTAATACAATAGGTAAAGAAAGAAAAAACTGAATATAAATGGAGAAAGTACAGACTTTAAGTTTAGATAGCAATTAAAAAAAAAAAGTAAAAAATCCCTGAAGCAGCCTGTTAATATGAACATCCTTAGCTTTTTAATTCTCATCTATGTTTCTCCAGCAAATGCTACTGATAGGTGTACCAATTCCTCCTCACTGTTTATTACTACCTATCGTCTCAAGAATTATTAATTGGGGAGTTCTGTTCTGCATTGCCTGTTTGTCGCAGTGGGAAAAACTCGAGCACTCAATATGAGCCATCAACAAGCTTCGTTTCTTGATTAGCGTTCAGCATACTTATACAGTTCTTAATGGGATCATACATATTCTGTAACCTAACTAATTAATTGGTCACTATCCTAAACGTCAACCCCTCCCCTAGTTCCTCATTCCTTAGCTGCTTACTCCCTTAAGTTCCCATGCCTTAGCTGACCGTAAGCATGCTTGTTATCGTAGAGCAGCTGCAGTCAAGGACAGCGTGTCCTTACCACCCCAGCACTTCAGACTAACAGAATCCGATGTTTCCCAAAATCCTGGTCAGCCATCTACAGTATGTCTATGTGACCCTTGTCAGCTAACCAATCCTCGACACCTGTTCAGTGTTCAAACCGCAGCAGTAATCACATAATGTCACATTAAGTATGAATTCTTGCATTGCTTTCCTCTTGCTGATATTTTTGTCTTCACTTAAAAATTAAGAAGGCTAGAGAAATAGAAGTTAATCAGTTTTCATCAGCCTATCTCAGGACTGATGGAAATTCAAGTTACATAGCAATTGTAAAATAATTGTGTGTGTATGAATTTATAACACCTTTCTAACTACTTCTTATTAACTTTTTCATATGTATGAAATAATTGAAATGTTAATAGTCATTATCAAATTTAGTTGCTTTTACTTATTTACTTTTGAGTATACATTACTCAGGGAAGTGTTTTTTTCCTTTCTGTGGTTAATCAAGTAATATAGTTAGTGTTCTGGTTTTGCTGGATAGAGTTAATTTTCTTCTCAGTAGCTAGAATAGCTGTGTTTTAGTTTCAGTGTGGGATTTGTTACGAGAAGAACATTGATAAAAGTACTAATGCTATTAGTTGCTGCTGGAGCTCAAGGCCATGATGTTTCATTGTTTCACAGCTGCATTAGAATTGAGAGGGAGTGCAGTGAATAGCTGATTTGGTTCAATGAGAAAGGGTCGCTGCCTGCCCTACTCCCCACCCTCTGGTGGTATGAGGACGACAAAATATAAACGAATGGGGCTCAAGGTGTTGAGACACGAGCAGTTTACTGGGAGAAACAACACCAAAAAACAACAGTACTAATGAAAAAATATACAATGTAACAAGTGGTACACGGAACCAAACAGCTCACCACCTACCGGCTCGCAAACCACGGTACCCAGCACTCCCCTCTTCCTAGAACTTCTCTGTTTAAATACTGAGCACGATGTCACGTGGTATGGAATACTCGCTTTGGCCCATTTGGCTCAGCTCCAAATGGGAGCTCCCCGGCCGCTCCTTTCCCAGTTCCCTGTGAACAATTAACTCTATCCTAAGCAAACCCAGGACCATAGCAAAACCCAAAACTGGCATTTAGGTGTGCCAATGAGATATTCCATCTCATATCATGTCATGTCAGTATATCAACCAGAGCTGACGGGAAGATGGAGTATTCTCTCAGGGATCACTCGAGCTCTTGCTCTTCCAGGGTTTTGGGACTGTCACTGCCCTGGGATCACTGACTGGCACAGGCTGGGCATCGGTCAGAGGGTGGCGAGCAATTGCACTGGGCATTACTCATTTGTATATTCTGTTATTAATGTCGTTATCATTATCATTTTAATTAGTAAATAGTTTTTATCTCAAACCGTGAGTTTCCTTCCCTTTTCTTTCCAATTCTCTCTCTCTACTCCCTGGGCAAGGTAGGTGGGGGGAGCAGGGTGAGAGAGCAGGCTGTGTTTGTCTGCAAGGTGCAAGCCAAAGGGGTGAAAACCACCCAATGGTTTCAAAAGTATAAAGCTCTTTCAGAGAAATGTGTCAGTAATGTATGATAATGCAGCAATACCCTGTGCATCCAATGCCATAATAAAGAATGTCTGCTTCTTAAGACTGTGTTGGTGTTAAGACGTTTATTTCCCAATTTAGGTGAGAATAGCATCAAATGACAGGGTTTAGCAGCAGGACCATGGGGAAGGATGTGATTCTCTTATCTTGTCTATTCTGCACTTTCTCATGCTTTCCAAAGGTTTTCAGATATGATAACTTTTAGCATCATTTCATGCAGATGTGTAATTTATTACTCAAGATATGCAGAATGACACTATAGACCCCAATTTTTTATCTGTCCCCTTTTTCAAAATAAACATTTGAAACTTTTATTGCAAAGTTCATAATAACTTCTGAGTGGGTGCTTTTTAATGCCCATGAAGCTGCTTGTAAAATGTTGCCTAAAAACCCTCCAAAATAAACTAAGACTGGAAGAGCTTACTTAATATGCAGCCTGCAATTTGACACTCACTTGGTTTTCGTAAAGAAACTGGAAACATTTTGCTATATTCACATACACTATAAAAACATTCCTTCCTGACTGTTCATTTTAAAGTAGATATCTCTCTTTTCAAAATCACCAGAACATGATAATCAATACTGTCGAGGAATGGTTAGCTGAACAAGGTCACATAGAGATGGAGCAGCTGCTAGCTGATCCTACTATGAAGAAACACAGAACACCAGTAGAATAAACACAGATAACCGCAGAGGTCAGTCTTGTGGGCTGTTTCTCTTTGTCGGCTCCTGTGCCTGGGAACATGACCTTTTAAACATTCCCTTGTGGCTTTGATGTTGTTTGTGCACTCCTGTAGAACTCTATATAAGTTGTAGTCAAAAGCATAATAAACGGAGACTTGATGATCGTTCATATTGAGTGCCAAGTTCTTCCCACCGCGACACAATACAATACCGACTTAAACAGAACATATTAGAAATGAAAATGGAGTTGAGGATTAGTTTGTAACCAGCTGTTGATACAAAAAGAAGCCATCTTAGGGACATATTTCTTAATGTTGTATTGGGTCTGGCTGGGATGGAGTTGATTTTCCCCGTGGCAGCCCTCAGAGTGCTGTGTTTTGTATTAATGGCTCGAGGGGTGTTGATAACACCCCAGTGTTTTGGTTACTGCTGAGCAGTGCTAGCACAGCACCAAGGCTGTCTCTCCAACATTTCCCCAGCCCCAGTAGGCTGGGGGTGGGGAAGGTCTTGGGAGGGGACACAGCCAGGACAGCTGATCCAAATGGACCTAAGGGATATTCCATACCATATGACGTATGTTCAGAAATAAAAGCAAGGGAAAAGGAGTGGGAGGGGAGGGAATTCGTTACTTCCATTTTGTCCTCCAGGAACCGCAACGTGTATGAAAACCCTGCTTCCCAGGAAGTGGCCAAACATCGCCTGCTGATGGGAAGTAGAGAATATTTTGTTCTTTTGCTTCTGCGCGCATCTTTGCTTTGCTTCTATTAAACTGCCTTTGTCTCAACCCACAAGTTTGGTTTTTTTTTTGTGTTCCATCTTATTTTCTCCCCTTGCCCAGTTGAGGAGGGGGAGTGATAGAGTGGGCTTTGGTGGGCATCTGGCCTCTATCCAGGGTCAACCCACCACAATGTATATGGGGAAACAGGTCATTTCATGACAAAAATGAAAAGCTGAATGTTAGGGTATAAAATATATCATGCTGGGATCTAAATGTAAAGTCATAGAATCATAGAATAGTTTGGTTGGAAAAGACCATTACAAATCTCTAGAGAATTGTTTTCTAACTTAGTGCTTTTACTAATTTGTAACTTGATGGTTCTGCAGACAGTAGATTATGACCAACAATCCACATGAAGCTCTATTACACAATTTCTCATCGGGTACCGCCTGAAAGGCTGTGAAAGCCCATAAAACATGACTGGATGGGAATGCAGCGCACTATCATCATGTGAATCTAGAATTAATGTACCTGGACCTGTAGTGCCACATTGAGTAAACTGTGCTCGTCCGTAACCAACCACACCGTTCCCCACTGGACTCTGATAAATTCTGCAGGTTTAGCTATGCGAGTCCATAAATTGTGGGTGCAGGAGTGCAGCGAGCTATTGAGTGAATCCACTGTGGGCAGACTCATACCTGGTGGAAAAGGACCTGGGGATGTTGGTCAACAGCCGGCTGAATATGAGCCAGCAGTGTGCTCAGGTGGTCAAGAAGTATCCTGGCTTGCTTTAGAAATAGTGTAGTCAACAGGATGAGGGAAGTGATCTTCCCACTGTATGCCGCACTGATGAGGCCGCACCTCTAGTACTGTGTTCAGTTTTGAGCACCTAACCACAAGAAAGACATTGAGGAGCTGGTGTGTGTCCAAAGAAGGGCAGCAAAGCTGGTGAAAGGTCTAGAAGACAAGTCTTATGAGGAACAGGTGACGTAATTAAAGTTGTTTAGTCTGGAAAAAAGGAGGCTGAGAGGAGATTTCATGGCTCTTTACAGCTACCTGAAAGGAGGGTGGAGAGAGATACAAGCAATAGGATAAGAGAAAACAGCTTCAAGTTGTGCCAGGGGAGGTTTAGATCAGATATCAGGAAAAATGTATTCACCGAAATGGTTGTAAAGCACTGGAACAGGCTTCCCAGGGAAATCATTTGAGTCATCATCCCTGGAGGTATGTACAAGATGTGTAGGTGAAGTGCTTAAGGACATGGTTTAGAGGTGGACTTGGCAGTGTTAGGTTTATGATTGGACTCTGAAAGGTCTTTTCCAAACAAAACAATTATATGATTCTATGAATCTATAAGAGATGTAACTGCTGGTACCTAGTGGGTGTTGCCTTCGTACTCTGACTGAATTTGTGCTGCAGCCGAGGGATTTGTGTAACGCAACACAGGCCTGAATTGTTCAGCATACTGCAGAACAGCACAAGTTTGACCATGCTCAGGTAAACTGCTAAAGGGACCAATAACTCCTCCATGTGCAATGGTATTCTGGTCAGGATCATTACAGTTGCCAGCCTCCCTACATGACGGGTCATGCCAGCCTCCCTGCACCAGGAAGGCTTATCACTTCTTCCTAGTGCTGCTGCATAGTTGAGGCTCAGTTGCATGGATAGTTCGATAGAGCTCCCTGCCCCTTTTCTGCTACCTGGGCGCTGAATCTCTTCTCTGATTGCAAATCTGCAGATGCAGCAGGAGCCAGAAGTGACAGGCTTCCAGCCATTGTGGGAGTCTCCATTTCACAACCAGATAAGCTCAGACTCTGACTGAACCTCTTTTAGTGCTACTGGGAGTTGAGATTCCTGAATCCACTGAGTCTCAGAGAAGATCCAGTCTCCTTCTCATTGTCTCAACACCTGAAGGAAAAGAAGCCCAGTGACACTGCACACTAATGTGAGATTAGAATTTGAGAGGTAGAGATATTCAATGGTATGCACTCCACAGATCATTTCTGGTAATAGCAAGAATTAGAAAAATACCCTTGGGATGAAACATTTAATGACAGAAAAATAATTTGGAAGAATTACATTACAGATGACTTTGCTATAAGCAACTTTAGCATTTGACCAGGAAGTAGCACTAGGACATATCAAACATGTTCACCCCCTGTTAAGACATAGCCTACTTAAAAGCAAAACTTTGTGCCTACATCTATTGTAATTTCGTTCTTTTGATCAGTTTCCATTATGTAAATGCCTGTTCAAAGAAACCTATGTACAAAGTCCTTTTCTCATACTTGAGTGATTTTCTTAGGAAAGTTCAGGTTTAAATTAATTGAAGCACTGTTACCTTTAAATCAGTGCAGTTCCACGTACTTCAGGATTTCTCCTATTTCTCCATCTATTTTTTTTTCCCACACTGCATAATCATATAGATTCCAAGTACATGGCTCCAAACATCCATATTTTCAGTCTAGTACAAAATTATGAAACATCATCAGCCATGTTGATCAAAGGCTTCATGACATCAGAAAATGATGACCTTTCAGCTTTTGTTATCAGGCATCAAAAAATGCTACTCTTCATAACAGAGTACTACAAAAGTGCTGTACCAAAATTTTATTTGCTGTTTGTGTCAAAAAACCTGCTATTTAAGGTTTAGGTAACGCCTAATTGTCAGAATGTCAGAAACTGACATTCTCTACCATTTTTATTTTGTGCCAAACAGAAACTACTTGTCACTGTTAATGGCTGTTAAGAGTGTGGCCACCTCCTTCAGATGCTGGAGTTCAGCCCAGTGATGGGGGATGTGGGGGTCTCTGCCCAGGCTGAGGAATACGAGGATCGCCTGCACCCGTTGTAAGTTCGCAGATGATACCAAGCTGGGTGGAAGTGTTGATCTGCTTGAGGGTAGGAAGGCTCTTCAGAGGGATCTGGACAGAGTAGATTGATGGGCCAAGGCCAATTGTATGAGTAAGCACGACAGGCTTGGGGAGGAGCAGTTGGAGAGCTGCTCAGCAGCGAGGGACCTGGCAGTGTTGATTGATAGCTGGCTGAACATGAATCAGCAGAGTGCCCAGGTGGCCAAGAAGGCAAGTAGCATCCTGGCTTGTATCAGGAATAGTGTGGCCAGCAGGACCAGAGAAGTTCTCTTACCCCTGTACTGGGCACTGGTGAGGCTGCACATCGAGTGCTGGGTTCAGTTTTGGGACTCTGACTCCAAGAAGGATATGGAGGTGCTGGAGTGTGTTCAGAGAAGGGCAACAGAGCTGGGCAAGGATCTGGAGCACAAGTGTGCTGAGTTCCTGGCTGAGGGAACTGGGGTTGTTGAGCCTGGAGAAAGGGAGGTTGAGGGGAGTCCTTCTGGCTCTCTCCAACTCCCTGAAAGGAGGGTGGAGAGAGATGGGGTTAGGTCTGTTCAACCAACAAGTGACAGGACAAAAGGAAATGGCCTCAAGTTGTGCCAGGGGAAGTTTAGATTGGATAAGAGGAAGAATTCCTTTCCTAAATTGTTCTCAGGCATTGGAAGGGGTTGTCCAGGGCAGTGGTGAAGTCCACATCCCTGAAGGCATTTAAGAGTCATGTAGACACAGTGCTGAGGGACATGGTTTTGTTGAGGACTTATCAGTGTTGGGTTGATAATTAGAGTCAATGATCTTATAGGTCTTTTCCAATCAAG
>NW_010340465.1:0-33333 GCF_000700745.2 Antrostomus carolinensis
TATATATATATCACTTACACTATGAAAGCAGAAACATTCTTCCTAAAGAACACAAGTTTACTTTAATATATTACCAGTAATGCTAATCATGTTTTTGTAATTGATTCAAATTGTCAAAAACTTCGAAGCCTTTGTAAAACCACCAAAACCCCAGGAATTACTGTTACTGTACTTACTGAACTTCAACTTTTCTATGAGGTTTCTCATTATTAGGGACTCTATTTTTAAACATGCATTAAATTAAAGCCTGAAATAACATGAACATAAGGGATCATGAGACATTGCTTATTGAAAATGACTGGACAGCAATTTACATGCACATTTCCCATGTTTCATACACACTATGCACATTTTTTTAAAAAAGTCAGATCTTGCTAGGTTTTGTGTCCTGCATATTATTTAATATTGCATATATCCACAAGTTAGACACAAAACATTTATGCTAGATGCTTTTCCTTTAGCTGTATTGCTAAAACATCTGCTACATAGAAAGTTAGGTTTACGGCAATTACAAAGTCACTACTATGTGAAGCCTAAGCAAATAGTATGTGTTGTAAAACATGCATTTTACATTTCAAAACTATGTAATACTAATTGCCACATTGTAGAGAAAGTAATACTGATATCAATTCACTTTCAAAGAGTAATAACAATGTTTATGTGTATTCTAGAATAGGGACTCTGAACACAGTCTTTATATTTAGAAAGAGAAAGTATGTCTTCCTTAAAAAAATAGGCAAACACCATTCAGTATCACTCAGAACAAAACAAAACAAAAAAATCTCCAAATGGTAACATTAATGCTTTCCAAAGTTTGTTTTCAAGGATAATTTCCAATTTCCAGTGTAAATGCAAACATTAATTCTGACAAATGAACATTAATTCAAAACAAATGAACTTCGACCAGAAAATTCTAAACATAGGGGACACAGGAATCCCTGTAGCACTTGCTGACATTTTTGCCTGTTCATCTCTTCAGCTGCCTATAGAAAAGTGAGGATTGTTTGAAAGATCCTTGAGATCAGATCTACAAATCATGCCTTTAATAAACCCCACTGTGACACACAAGATATTATATGGAGCAATAAAGAAAAATGTTACATGATCTGTCCCTAAATTTATTGGTAGGAAATTGGGCAAACCAATTGAAATAGAAGCATGAGAGTGATGTTTCTCTAGTCTTCCTGGAAAATATAGGTCAAAAGTTCAGCACAAAAAAATAAATATAGCTTAGTATAAAACAAAAGGAAAAAGACCTTTCTGTACAAATAAACAAGCATATGCTCAGGACTCAAAATACCTCTCAAAAAAAGTCTTACCTGAAAAAAACCCACTGAACTTGTCAAGAAAAAAAATATTTGTGGATATGTAAGGTTAGCATAGACACTCAGACTAATATTCAGTAAAAATAATATCTGACAAATACTTCAAGGTAAAGGGTGTACCAGTTCATTGCAAGTCAGTTCAAATTTTGGATGTGAATTAAAGTGTGATATTTAACAGATAGATAACGACACCACAAAATATCTTCTAAAGTATTTCCTCAGCTCACAGAAAAGCAAAGTGACCGCTGGTCAGATGCATTCTAGGATCTGACATCTCATTTACCTATTGGCTGCTTGTTGCTGCATAATCTCTAACACATCTATACAAACTAACTAAATACAAAATTTAAAACTTTTGTTGATGCTTACATCCTATGATATTGCATGGGCTGAACTCCCAATCAGTGGCATATTAGCAAACATAAATATTGCAATAAATTTTAATTATTTTTACGTACAAAAGAAGTAAAAACTGGAAATAATAGCACTATTCTGATCCTTTATTCTAATATTATAGCAGCATTCAAATGTTTTTTACGTATTTCTATTTTTATTATTTTCTTAATGTATATTTAACGAACAAATACCAGAATCCATGCTGTAAATTTAATCTGACATTTCACAACGTTGTTTGCATTTTTATCTCCCCTAATGTACAAAAGGCAGGGCTCACAAATTAAAAAGACATAGAAGAAAGAGGTGAATTTTTTGCAACACCAGCAGCAAATGAGATTTAGGACAAGAATTAATAACAGGGAAAGTAAATGTTTATTAATTTAGACTACTTGTTTCCATTTTAAAAATCAATGACATTTGCTAATATCTTTGCTAAACTAACTTGTCAATTCAAAATTGTCTGAGCCAGTTGCTTTTCTTGGATTCCTTTTTTGGAATTTTCTAGTCAAAGGAATCCAGCTACTCTAAGAAATTTTTCTTACAGTAATAGTTTTTAAATATTTTGCTGAGAAGCTGTAGTACATACTTTAGAGCATGGGACGACATTTTTTAAAGGAGTCACCTTAGATATAGAAACATGTTTTTTTATCTTTCTATGAAAATCCACTCAAATTTTGCAAAGTTTATTATCTCTGAAAATGATTTTATTGTGCATATATATATATATATATATATACACACAAGAGAGGTTTGCCAGTGTGTGATGCTTAAATAATCTGGAAACCCAAACCGCACCTAATATGACCTAGCCACTCAATTCCCACATCAACTAGATTTGCAGGTCTACAGCAGCAGCTTTGATAACTTGGAAGAGTTATACTTGACAAATGACATGATATGTATATTAAAGAGCTAGTATAACTTAACAGTGACACATATGGCTCTCTCTGTTTGCTAGAAAAAGTATTCCTCACTTAGTAGGTCACATTAAACAATTTCATTACAAATACTTAGACAATTTTGGACAACATTAACACAAATTTCCCATTTTTTTTTAAAAATGTAGATAAATCAGCCTTTTTAAGCTTTCCTTCATATTAAATAACATGTACAGGTTTTTCAAAAAATCTGGCAGCTCAGCATGATTATTTTCACTTAGAATAAGGGAAACTGCATGTAATCCAAGAACACCGCAAAATTCAGGAGTCTTCCAGAAAGATGACACAGCTTGCTTTAAATAAAATGATTTCTCCAGGAAGAAGAGCTAAAGGACTTGTATGAGAGATGCATTACATTCTAAATGGCAAAACAACATGTCAGTGGTGAGTTGATTTTTTAAAGAAGAATTTTTATTTCACCATGAATAAATAGCATCTTGTTTTTTAGTTGAATAACTTGGTTCTGAGAGAAAGTCCCTGGATCAACCTACAGTGTACAGCAAGGACCTACAGGCAGAGAATGCAATACAACTGAAGAAATACTTAGCTTCTTATGGAATCAAGTGGTGCTAACAGCCAAAGACTTTGGTAGAATAGCCCTCAAAGAAGCCACAAGGGCCTCTGAATCAAGTTAAGTCTCATAGTGATAATGCTAACATCACACAGCAACTGAATATGCTCCAGCCCATGACTGCAATCGTTAAGACTTTTCTGACAACTGTTCCTTCTATTTACAAGTTATAGTTTTATCCTGTACTGGTAATCAACACAAACCGGTAATATATCTGCTCTGAATCTTTTTTCATTTCTAAAATGTAAATTTGAGGATGAAGGGAGCAATGGCTTGTGAATATAAGAATTTTCTGTAGGAATGTTTAATGAGCTATATTAGAGAAAGATAAACAGAGAAAAAAAACATACCAAAAGAATAAGGTTACTTGGTGATCTTCTTTGTACTTAATCAAAAAAATCCCTTTCACAGAAAGAGTTCTACTACAAAATTGTGACAAATACCATAAACAGAAATAAATAATGCCTTGAAAATGCATACAGACCCTCGATTACACTTCTTGCACACACATACTCTCACTCTCTGACAACAACATATTAAATGCCATCTGTCTTTTGCCACAGTGGGAAACACTAGTTCCATAATATTTATAATTTCATAAGTATGTCAAGAACAATTAGAAGCCTACTGTGCCCACAGAGACCAAAGGAAATAGAGAGACAGGAGACACTGTAACAAATAAATCACTGCAATGGACAAGACATATCTATTGTATACTCAGTAAGAATGTCAGAATGGGACTTTGCTGGTTAGTTAGGCAAACCTATCTCACAACTGAATGTACCAGAATGGAGGAATGTCCAGTGTCTGGGATAAATTAAAAGCCAGGATTCTACATAGGCCATTTATTTTGCAGCTGCTATACAAATAAAAGTCCTTAGCAAATTCCAGCAGCAGGCTACCGAGTGGACAAGAGGATCTAAGATATGAGAGAAATTCATCCATGAAAAAACAATGAAGTGAACATAGAGTTTTTTACTAAAAAATCACGACTGGTGTGGCCCCACCTTGACTACTGTGTGCAATTTTGGGAGTCACAGGTATAAAAGTGATATAAAGCTACTGGAGAGTGTCCAGAGGAGGGCCACTAAATTGGTGAAGGGCTTGGAGGGGAAGCCATATGAGGAGAAGCTGAAGTCGCTTGGTTTGCTCAGCCTGGAGAAGAGGGGACTGAGAGGAGACCTCATCATGGTCTATAACTTCCTCACAAGGGGAAGAGGAGGGGCGGGTCCTGATCTCTTCTCTTTGGCAACCAATGACAGGACCAGGGGAAGCGGCAGGAAGAGGTGCCAGAACAAGTTTAGGTTGGATATTAGGAAAAGGTTCTTCACCCTGAGGGTGTTGGAGCACTGAAATAGGCTTCCCAGGGAGGTGGTCATGGCACCAAGCCTGACAATATTCAAGAAGCATTTGGACAACATGTGCCCTCAGACACATGGTCTGAATCTTGGGATTGTCTTATGCTAGGGCAAGAATTGGACTTGATGATCCTTGTGGGTCCCTTCCAACTCACAACATTCTATATTTGTATGAACTAGAATTACCTAATCACAAATAGTCTTCAGGAACAACTTGTTTATAGCTTCAAAGGCAGACAATGGTAGTAGTATATGATGGCAACTTGTCTAGTGAGGAAAGTATAGCACTAACTGTAATAGAAACATAATAATAATATTTGTGGGGGAGTCTGATGATAAAAAGAAAAAAAAATCAGGTTGGATAGAAAAATGTATTTTATTTTCTCCTGTTGGAAATTCATATGCTCTCTGTCATCTTAAAAATGTAATTTTGACTCAATCTAATGTTTTTATTTATATTTCTGAACTGCTTAGTTTTCAGACACTTGCAACAAAAACAAAGAAATAAATATATAAAAACTTTGCTTTCAATTTTTGAATCTATTTATACAATAGTTTAACTGTTGGAGTGTCCTGCGAATGTGTACACAATTCTTTCCTCTGCTTGACGGATTGAACATACCCCTTGAATAAAGTGTTCTCACCCTTAAGGAATAGGATATTCTAAGCAATTGCTCTTAGTCATTCTTCTTGTTGTTACTGTAATTTGAATGTTTCATAATATTTAGATTCATGTAATAGACTCAAGTAATTTTTCAGATAGGGAAAAAAAACACTGTAAGACTTAAAATATCACATACTTGATTTGAACTCCACTTCTTATGAACTGTGTCAAGTATTAAGCTATGAAGTTTGTCTTTTTTCTTGTTTTCTGGCTCAGTGCAGACTTTTACAGCTCATAGCAATTAAAACAGCATGAAGAGAGGGGACTGACAGGGACCTTCCTTGTGTGCTCTCCTCACCATATTATCTTCTGCCCCAGACATGCTTATATGATTGTGAGGAATTGGTAATTATTACTGTTCTTTTCCTTTACTATTATGTCCGCTCTGTGTATTTATAATTGAGCATCTCAAGAACTCAAACCCAATAGTAAGGGCACTGGCTGTAAAGAAACTACTGCTCTATTGCTAGCTCATTTACTATTTTGTTTCAAAAAAGTTGGTTTTTTAGATGAGTCTGAATGTGTTCTGTCACAGACTTCTGGTAAGGGTTTACACTCAGATCTATTATGTTAGCCCTACTGCTGAAGGGCGGATTAGAAGGGGAAGAAATTTAAAATGTGGTTCTGCTGCATTGTTTCAATTCAGCAAGGTGCAAGTCATGCCTGTCATTTCACAGGTGAACTTGAAAGGGACAGGCAGAAGTCCAGAGTACATCTAGCCATGTAACCATGACAACGACAATCATTATTTTTGCTCAGGATTTTTTTTTTCAGAATATTTTTATTAAATGGGCTACTAATTGATGAAATTACGTATAAACACAAAAATTTCAGATCTGCCAGACATGACTGAATGTGTTTCCCAGTAATATAGTTTATAGTTCATACAGACTATCCGAACAAGCAAAATGAATATCACATAAATTTTTAATAGGGTAAAAAAATTTAATCTGTTTATATGCAAATGCAATTATACATGCTATGACATCCAAAAATACACAGTTGTACAGGCTTACAAATGGAGCGACTTATATGTGGTTAGGGCAGATGCAATATTACTAGCCTTCTCAGCACAGCAATATTAAAACACCTGCTGCATGAAGGATGATGTAACCTGAAGTTCACCAGCAGCCTTACACTGTGAGCAATTAGATTGCTTTTGTTATTAATTTTAAATGGGCTACCATGCTTTGTTTGCACAGATTTTTAATTGCACACATACCATGCCCCACAAAATTCCATGTGGGCCATAGGTCCTTGAAGCATTGCTACACCTGAATTGTTTCAAAACAACATGTTAGTTTATAAGAGGAATCAAGCTGCTCTGAGTCTCAAAAGGGCACAGGAAAATGTGCAACACTTAGCAGACTGCAGTACTGCAGAAGGGCACCTAGTGGGAAAGCTAACAATAACTGAATATTCTTTTTGAAAAAGGAAAAAGGCATAAAACAGTCTAATCCTTAATGTTCTACATATGCTAAATCATCCCCAAAGCTTGTGTGCACTACCATAAGTACAGCTGCAAATGCTATGAAAAAAAAGCAAGCCCTGGTTAGTATTTTACATTTTCAAATATGCATGCAGTTTACATCGGGATTATTTTATTTGGATATTTGTTCTGTAATTTTTTTTTTCTTGAAGAAGGAGAATCAATTAAAACAAATTAATCAGAAGGTGGAGCACAATATGTTTGAACAATATGCAGATTAAAGTGAAAAATAGCTTAACTACAGAATCAAAACTTATGAGGTAGATAACTCAAAATTATTTTTTAAGAATATTCCTATTAGAAAGATAGCAATTCCAGATATAAATATGCTTGTGAGATACAATAAATGTATATTAATCATATTATTGCAGTAATACTGAATAAAGCATAACATTTACCGTTTTATACTCAGTTCTTCTAATCTTAAAAAAAAAAAATAATGAAACAATGCCAAGTCTTATTTTAAATTTTTGCCATCCTGAGTACTGTTTTCCTCTTAATAACCTTTAACAGTTGCTAGAACAAATAAATTATTTTATTATCTTCCTCATGCGAATACCTCAGTGTGCTACTACAGATGTCCAGCTCTCTGAGATTAATTTCAAGCCTGAAAGTCCAGGAGGACCACACATGCAGATGTCATTACTTTTCAAAGATGTCAGTTCCTCAGTGAACCCACTTGCAAGCAGTTGTTTTTAAAGACAATGGGAAAGACACGCAACTGTCAGAGACATATCAGGAGAAGTACAATGACAGCTTAGACTAGAAAATGTCAACTGTCATTGAAGGCCTGATTGAAGGATAAATTAGTTTTAAAAAGATAATTAAAACAGGCTTTGCCAAAATTAATGCCTAGCCTAACCACTTTGACTATACTTTTTTATCATGGCTTATTCACAAGTACTGTATCTATTTGATGTTATGCCTTTCAAGTACAAAGATATTCAAAAAACTTGGCAATGGCATAAAAATGTAAATGCATTCCATAAGAAGAACACAATGGGAATTATAATCTTTTGATAAAGGCAATGCTTAGGGCAGCCAGAATAAGACAACAGCACATGCAAAATTCCCCTGCGTTGTACAAACACAGATTCTGCATCTGTAGTGCTCAGTTCTGTGAGACATCACCACTGGCAGGAATGTTAAAAACTGTCGCTTGAGAGCCAGCTCTGTGCTGAGGCTCACTGCTAAAGAGAGTGAAGGATTCTGGAGGATGAGGCAGAGATTTGCAGCTGCAGTGCAAGCCTTAGTCATTGCAGCAACTGCACCAACTTCATACTGTTCTTTACAATGGAGCTGTTGGATCGAATTCCTAAGGGCTGCTGAGCTGGTCTAGCAGAAGCTGAGCCAAGCATCCCCCCCACTGCCCACATGCTACACAGCAAAGAGCACAACACAAGGGCAATTCTCCAAGGGCAGTTCAGTTCAAGAAGTTACCCTTGACTCCATAGCAGGGGAGAAAAATTTCCTCTGCTGTAAGAAGAAATTTTGGCAAGTGTAGGAGATGTCACAGTATTTAGTCAAACTGTGAAACAAACATCTATTAATGACTAATACTTATTTGTGATTTTAGCATTCAGTATATAGGAATATCTAAAGATAAATCTTACATGAAAGACCAGCTGAATCCCACTTTCAGTCTTAGCAACCACTTAGTCTTATTTTACTTTTGGTTTCCATGAGAAAAAAAAAAACCTAGAACTTCTCTCAAAAGACAGAAATATGTTTTGGAAAGAACTAAAACACCATGTCAGTTTAGAAACGGGAAAGCCCCTGTCACTACACCTGTGCTGCAGACTTTTTTGGGGGGGCGAGGTTAGTTTGTTTTCTTTTTTTCCCCCTGGTATAAGGCAGCATTAAAAGGATTTGTCACAAGAATTGTTGTATCAATGATTTTCACTGCAAGCACTAAATGTGCTTTTTCTTAACTACATCTGAAGGAGAAAAAAATCACAAACAAATTTCAGAATAATTAGCTTTTTGAAAGAGTATAACGAGTGATGTTGGTAGAAATTATGAAAAAAATATATGAAAACTATTCTAGAAATTATCATCATCACCATCTACAGTCATACCTACAATGTAATGTGGAGAAGAAAAAATAAAAGAAAAAAATGGCAGATGAATATTTACATACTTCCATAATGCATATGTGTGTGTGCGCCTTGAAGATTATATTGAACGTTAAGGTGTGTATAACAAGGTAGTAGTTTCTATCATGTTTAAAAGGAAAAATTTTCACTGAGTGACAGCAAGACAAAAATGTTTGGAATTTATCATTAGAGACTTTTTTCTAGCCTTACTCAGCTATGGACAACCTTACACTTGTTTTAGCCTCTACCAATTCAAGTCTGTACATTATTTTTCTCTACATTAGAAGCCTACTATTTTCTGTTTCCTCAGATCAGTAACAGTTGCCCTGGGGATTGTCAGTTCTGAGATGCACTTCTTCAGTGTCTGATGCCTCTGGTCAAATGTAAGTGGTTTGCATTCTACTAGTGATGTGCTTTCTGCCATGAAGAAATCCTAAATCTCAGAAATATCCATTAGTCATTCTACTCTGAAAAGATATAGAATAATTTATTTTTGGGAAAAACTACACTAAAAATACAGGTGTAAAAAAACCCTGTAGGATAAAGCTAAGACTATTAGTTCCTCTTTGAAGTTCAGAAAAAGACTACTACTATTATATAAGTTAGATCACACCTTGTTACCTTCCATCTCTATTTAGCCATTTTCAGTAGATACTTTCCCCAGTTCTAAAAGTTATATATGTCTAGTACAAATTAATGGTTATGATGGAAGATAATGACTAGAAATAACTAGAAGCAATTGATTAATTTGAAGGTGAAGTGAAAGCTTGTAGGATATGGGCATTGTAAGGTATTGAAGAAAAAAAATCCTATTATTAAGCAATACTGTATTAGAGACAAGGAATTTCATGTGCTACTTACTTTAGGTCCACTTAGAAAACAATCCTAAAGATGCTCCAAACATTGCAAGCAGTCATGAAATTTGAGTTAGTACAATTTCTTAGGAACATGTAGATTACAATAAGACAAAGATATAATTCTACAGTGGCACAAAAAAAAAATGAAAGACGGTAACTTAAAGATAAGATGCGGTAACTTGAAACAGCCACACATGAATAAGCTGTGCACACTGCTCCAATTACCAATGGGACCCCATGTGTTGTGGTGATCATATGCATGTGTACTAGTGTGAGGTGAAAAAGGGAGCTGAGTTGGAGCTGATTACCTGGCCCCTCTCAGCAAGTTATTAGACTAATCACTTATCAAGATATTTGAAAAACACATTCCAAATGCTTAAGTGAATCAGTCAGTCTCACACTGTTACTGGGGAACCAAACTGAGCAAAGGTTTATCAGTTATAATAACAGCATTGAACAACAATGAAATTGCATTGGGTTTTCTACCTAAGAATAATGCCCTCAATTCATATCAGTGATTGAGACAGTATTGAGAAATCCCTTAACCTTCTATTTTCTTACTTAACCTTCTATTTTCAGTTACTTTCAATTACAGCCTCTACTACTTTCAGACTGATGATTCCTAAACTTTGGAAAGCCTAAATATCTCATAAGCAGAAGTGTTTAGTTTGGACAATAGAAGCATAATTAAATTCACAAACATTTGCAGGTTTTGAGCAGAGATTTGAAGTTTGTCTCCAATATTTCCCTGTACTTGGCAACACTCTTGATATTTCTTTTATGATTAATTCCTCCTGACACCTTGAAATCTGCTAATTCTCATCTCTACTGCATTGTCTGCACATGTCATCTTAATTTAATCTTTGCTAAAATCGTTCTTCTTTAAACTTATGATGACGCATTGTGTGAGTTTTAATGTCAACCAACTTCCGTGTCGCTGTATGTGAAAATTCAAATAAAAAGCTAGCTGTAGGAGGAAAATGCAAGGGAATATTCTTGAATCTTGAAGAGCAGTGAAAGTTAAATAGTGGTTATTTTCTTCCTTCTAACTGCCTTCTTAAGGACTTTCTCCTATTTCTAGCTCTCCATGCCAGAATTTAAAAAAAACACTACTGTTTTTTTTAAAAAACAGCAGTGTTCCCCTTAAACATACCAGACAGGAAAACTGAATCTGTGCTGTCCTCAGAAAACTCTTTATTTCTCTTTGGATTCAGTTTCCTTTTTTTTTCTTTTGGCTTTGAAAATCCTCTATTTAATATTTCTAGACGACTTCTCAAGTCTCTGTTCCTCAATTTGTCAAGCACTGACTTGCCTTTTGCTTTTTTGTTATAATTTTACCAGTGTTGCAACAGTCTCACACGTATCATAAGCACTATGGGAAAACCTTAGTTCTTTGGTCACCTGATTTTCTTTTTGATTATTTTGTTCTCCTTTTGAAAATAGCATTTTGCCATGTCATGCTGTGTTACTGTCTTCCACATCTACATCTTTTTTATTTTAAACTCACATTGTATTATCAACTGTTTGCACAAAAATAACATTTTAGAAAATCTGATTTTGCGTTGGAGCTACATAATAACAGAAAACTTTTTTCTATCTTTTTTTAGTTTTAAATACGTCTCTTTCACGTTAAAAAGAACTTTCCTTGATAGGTGTCCTTGCAAGAAATATGCTTTAGCCATCTAACATAATGCTTGATAATTTAAATACATTCCAAATTAGGTATTAAAACATATAAAGTATAGTTCTATAGGCAAAGCTTTACTTGCAAATGTAAAGAAGAATGTAGAAATTAGTTTAAAAACAAAAAAAAAACCCGCACCTTTGTCTATTTAGTGTGCACATTTGTAATCACAAATCTCAAAAATAATGCAGAAACTGTTTAGAATAAATTAAGAGGTGACAATCGGAACGTAACCAGATATTCTGGAATTTTCTGCTCTTGATTTTACTGTAACTGACCAAAGGAGCTTCTATTACTGACAGTTAAAAGGAAGTTTTTTTGCACAGTAGAATTAAGTGGAGTGATATGAATTTCAGAAATGGCCTGCTTTGACATCAGCACTATTAATAATATTGGCTACTTTTAAAATAAAACATTTAACAAATGCTGCCTGTCTCCAACAAGTGACATTCAGTGACATTCTCGCAAATAAGAGAAAAAGAAAAAACAAGCTCAGCTTAAAATTTCATAAAAATGTTTCAAAATCATAAAAGGAGAAGTTTCATATATGCCTGGAATAAACATTTGACTTCATACTGTTTGTAAGCATATGGCCTAGCATACTAAATATATATTTAATTTAAAGAGTAATTATTATATAAGGTTATGCAAACTGATAATGAACTTATCAATAATAACAAACATACCCATGTTTGCTGCACTAACAGTTTGTGGTGTCTCTGTTGACAATTTCTGAAGGGCCTGTTCACCATCTGTCTTCTCTGGTGAGCTGTTATGTTGAGACTGCTGTTGGTCTTCATCTTCAGCAACAAATGAAATTACACCTAAAACAAATAGATACCAGGTGTTATATCAGCTGGGGCATTAGCTTTCTAAAACAGACTGCCAGACATGTCCAAGTATTTCCTCAGTTCAAAACTAATAAAAAATGAAGTAAAACTTTCACTCCAGGTCTCAGCCATCCAATTTTAAATAAAAAATATGTCTTGAGTGAGTCCAAGGAAATTAACCAATTTTTCTCCCAAAAGTGTTTTCCTACTTACCTGAACTAAAGATCAGTAATAAGCAATACAAGCAAACACACTTTTTAAAGATTATAAAATATGACAGACAATAATAGTATCTTTCTTTCCAGCACAACTTTCTATGCATAGTCTTCATTGTTCCTGTTAGATTTTTAAATCACAGTGTCTAACTAGTGCTATAAGATAATAGAGGTAATAGTTAAAATGTTCCTGTGATACATTTTTGTATTATATGTTAACCTGTAATCAAGTATTTAGGAAAGATAAAATACATAAAAATCGGAAAACCAGGATTTTTAAAGTGACAAATTTCTGTTTAATAATATTAATTCTAATTTAGAAAATACAGTACATACATGGTTCCTTTAAATAACACTGATGTTATTCCAGAAGATCTGTTACACTTACTTTAAATAAGCAGTTTTTGTTCCTTGCATTATGTGCCTCTGACTAAGGATTTTAAATCTACACATTTTTTTTTAAAATACTACATACCATTAATATTTTGTCTAAATTAATGTCCCTCAATATTTCAGTACGTTCCAGAGAGCTTCAAAGCTGAAATAAATATATGTTGCAGGTTTAATTCTTGCTTCATATGTACAATAAAAAACTAATTTGAGGAGCTGACTTATTTTATCATACTATACAGTAAGAAATTTTCCCATTCGAGATCATTAGAATTTATGTGAAATAGTCTCTCAAAGGGAAATTATGTAACTGTGTCTTATTAAGGGTTTAGGAAAATTATTCATAGCAGAGCTTTTTAATTTGAAATGGAGAATTAATAGAATTTCATGAGTGTCCCAGAACAATTTGATTTGAAAATAGCTACATTTAATGAAATTTTTTGTTTCTCCAGGTTTGAGTGGGATAGATGTGTGGTAACAGATCACATGGCAGAGAGGATGTGCTGTGCTCCCTCACTAGCTAAATTTAGCTTCTCACTAGCAGGAACAGGTAAAGCTAAACAGCAAGGCACACGTAGAACCTGAAAAAGGGGGCAGCAGTGAGGGGAAGAGACGACACCACATCAGTCACAACAACTGGCTAAGGAAGCTGCAGTGACTTTAGTGGCCAGGAGCTGATCAGTATTCATCTCCACATACCTGTACACATCCATCTAATTTACCGTCCTCGAGAATTAACTTTCCTCCCTTTAATCACACATTTCTGCAAAAAGCTGCATTAAAACTTCTAGTTAAATTTCATTTCAGGAGGGATCAATGGTCTCATGTTTTGATAATAATATTATGTTAGAAGGAAGTTACTTTTAAAAGAAAAAAGAAAGAAAGGAGGCAAATAAAACATAACTAAAGTCAAATGCCACCAAGAAGTCTTAGAAAACCAAAATTTATTCATGATATGCTTAAAAGTAGCTACATGGATTTGATGTATGGACTGCTTGGTGGACAAGTAATTGGTTGGATTGTGACATCCAGAGGGTAGTGGTCAATGGCTCAATGTCCAGGTGGAGATCGGTGACAAGCGGTGTCCCTTAGGAGTCTGCACTGGGACCAGTACTGTTGAATATCTTCATCAATGACAGTGGGATTGAGTACATCCTCAAGAAGTTTTCAGACAACACCAAGATGAGTGGTGCAGTTGAGACACACCTGATGGATGGGATGCCATCCAGAGGGACCTGGACAAGCTGGAGAAGTGGGCCTGTGTGAACCTCATGAGGTTCAACAAGTCCAGGTGTAAGGTCCTGCACCTGGGTCAGGGCAATCCCTCAGGGAAATACAGGCTGGGGGATGAACGCATTGAGAGCAGCCCTGTGGAGAAGGCCTTGGGGGTACTGGTGGATGAAAAGCTGGACATAAGCCAGCAATGTGCACTCACAGCCCAGAAGGCCAACTGTATCCTGGGATATGTGATAGCCATCATGTCCATTTGAACATGATAAGCACTGACAAATTATTTCTGCTAAGAAGGATTATATTGAATTGTTACAGGGAAGCAGGGTTTATCATCTTCACATTGCCACTGTCTTTCTCTGAGAGATGGCAACTGGGTAGCACAGGTATAAAACACCAAAGTTCAAAACAAAACCAAAAAAATGGAAATAGCTGTGTACTTAAATCCAGAGAAAGGAACTATATAGTTTTAAATTAAAAAATATTAGAATCCCAGATTTCCTTCCCCCAGTTAAGAAAAATCTATTAAAATGCAAATAAAATAATAAAATAAAAAAATTAAAATCAACCAAAAACATTTTAAATAGAAATTTTTCACAAATTCCTAAAGTGAATCACAGTACAGAAGCCAGAAACTGTGTCCTAAAAAACAGGAGAGTGATTGCAATTTCAGGACATTACTGAATACTTTAAAAAAATTTTTTCAAAGAGAAAGTAGGTATGTAAGTACAATAAAAAAATAAAACAATTATGGAAAGCTCGGGGGAATAAAGTCTGAAGAAAATGCTGAAGGTATATAAATATTGATGTAAGAGGACACATTTGATGGCAGTAACAGGTAATGGACCTTAGGATAAACACTAGCTGATTAATCTGATTTTATGTCTCAATACATAATTGTAGCACAATTTTGGTTTATTGCAGCACAATATTAGAGAGAAGTAAAGTGAAAGAGAAAGACTTCACTGATTTTAAATACCATCCTAACCACCAATGTACTTGAGAGACATCAACAATTATAAGCAAATGAGCAAAAAAAGCAAAACTGTAGCTTTAAAGTTAATTAAAAATACTTAATAAATGCTGAAAAGTGATTCTGTGATTCTGTGAAACTATAAATTCTAAAGCGTCCTTACAGTAGAGAATATTTTGTTTCACATAATTTTTAAAATTAAGTGGAGTCCTTGCTTTCAGTGACAATGGAGGGTTTTTTTACCAGTTGTCTGCATTTCAGAATATTATGTTGTGTATATGTGTGTATGAGAGGAAGAGGGACAGAACACGAAAGTTTACAGTTTAAAAAAGTTTATGTCATCAGTAAGTAGGGGGATGGTAAAACAAACTAACTTTTTTGGGTTTGCACTACACATGCCTCCAAAAGCATCAAAATAATTGGCTGAAGAACTCAGTATGATTAATTTTTATTTGCAGCAGCAAATCTTGGAATGCTTGAAAAGTTTCAGAACTGTAAATTGCTAATGCTCAAGAGGTTGTGGGAGAACTGTGGTAACTAAAAACTACTTGAATTGTTAAACCACTATGGTGATAATCTGGCAATCACACAATCAAAAAATCAGTGAAGAATTGCACTATAATTGCTGACACTCAGTTTTCTTACTTCATGGAAAACAGATCTCAAACAAACAGAATTAATAACAATGTGGTTAAAATCTTGATCAATAAAGGTGACTAGACTGATGTAATGTATTCAGGTATCTGCAAGGCACTCAATTAAATCTGTCAAAGTATTTCAATAAAAAAATAATCAGTTTTACTGCAGATGGCATACATTTTTAAACTTAGTTTATCTGCTTAATCTTAAAATATTCATAAGTTGTCTTTCATAATTTTCACAGGCACCAAAGTGCTACTATGGGCTCAAAGCTATTTGAATTTTTTATTAGGGGAAAAAAAGAAAAAAATCACTGGCAAGAACTGCAAATATCAAAAGAAAAGTGTTTTAATTTTAAGTCAAATGTAGAATGCAGAATCCTTATCAGTGAGGACACGTAGTACCTAGTATGCTCTGCATGACTTGATTCTTTAAATTAAAGCAGAATGTTTTCCTGGGAAGTATAACATTGTCCTAAGCACAACGCTCTCCTGGTTCTGGAGTGAATTGTGGAATCCACTGACCACTATTGGAGATTAAGATAGCTGATGATACATGAATATATGAATTTATTCAAATTACAGGCTACAAAGAAATTCCAATCAAGAATCGATTTTCAGGATCGGAAAAATACTTTTTATAATGAAGAGTAATAAAAAGTCCTTAGCACTCTCTGAAGTAATAAAAAATACATTTGAAAGGTGCAGAAAAATTGCATACAAAATGATAGATTTAAAATAACAAATAAGCATGTTTACATTTTTTTACAACATTCTGCTGAGCTTGGCTCCCATACTATCTAAGGGCTTTAGTACAGGAAGATTTAGGGTTTCGGCTGTGAACACACCGTCATCCTACAGAGCCCACTGTTGCTTACACTTGTCTTCAGCAAAGGCAGCAATCTTATATTACCTGATTGATACTGTAAAGTAACCGGTAAATGATAATTTGTTCGTTAATAACAGTCCCCAGTGTTTGGGGTTTTTTTCCTTCTATTTGTTCAGTTCTGGCTTCTCTGACACACATTATATAACAAGGAAAATTGCCAAAATATCATGGCTGACCATTTCCAAAACCTACATTCAAAACCAAACAACTCTTCATGTACATCACACAGATAAAATTCCCATTGATTCTGTTGGTCACAGCATTATGTCACCACTCAGTATTTTAGAAAATACCACTCCTCTTCTCAGTTGTCCTTTGGCATACCTACATTTCACAATAAAAAATACTAAACTTGCCAAAGCAACAATGCAAGTATTCCTAAAATTATACTGAAAATAAATATTTCAAAATGACATAAACTTTGGAGGTTTCCTTTTTGCTGATACAACATTCCTTTAAAAGGTTTCTTGGTCAAAACCTTGTTGCAAATTTTCTAGCTTTACTATCCAGTGTTTAAACATTTCATACAGCTTCAGTCCACATATGAATACTGAAGCCTTGCTTTATATTGCTTTAGATAAGATGTGTCCCTTTAAAAGGGTATAGGCTGTTTTATTTCCCAATATAATTGTAATTGCAACACCACATTAGACTAACTCATTGGCTGTACACTACAATACCACATCCCTGAATCCAATTAAGAAAGCAAGAAATATACAACTTTTTCCTTTCTTTATAATTTGAAAGGACTACCTGAAAGATACGTGTTGCACAATTATTTTTCGGTGCAGAGAGACGATAAAAGCCCACAATCACCCAATATTTTAACTGGAAACCAGAAGAGAAGGCTATGTCATCACAGAATTCATGACACAAATCTGAGAAGATAGAGAAATGTTTGGCTTGTGGTTTAAATATACCAACATGATCTTAATAAGCATAGGTCTTGGGTGTAGGAGGAGTTTTTATTTTTTACTGATTTTTTCTGGCCAATGAAATCAATGTATAGTTGCTGCCTCAGAAAAGTTACACAGAAGAGATAAGATAAATTTAAAAGATGAGTGTAATTTAAGTAAGCTATAGCTTTGGACAAATTTTCTTCTGTCATTTTTTCTACTGACAAAAAAAGATTTACGGTAGGTTACAACAAAAATTTATAATTGCTATTTTGCATAGGAAAATCTCTATGATGGTATATGTAAATCCTAACAAGTTTCTGTATATCCTACTACTTATTAGCATATTGGGACTAAATGAATTGCTCCCTGCATCAATGAAAAGGAAGCATAATAAGCTTGAAGACTCACACATAGCAGAAAGGAGCAAATGGCAAATCCTGCAGTCAGCTATAATTCATATGTGGTTTTCTGGAATTCAATAGAGAGGTGAATTGTTTTATTTATAATTCTCACTTTCTGTTCTTAATGTGACAATGAAACCATGATATAAAAAGGCACAGGAGTATGCAATTCCAACTGCACTAGGATAGATGGAAAGGGTATGCTGGGGATCATCTTGACAGGTGGTGGCATGTACAGAGAAATCCTCCCTCAGTGAACTCCAGTGACCCAGCAGTGGAGACATGCCAGAGCCATTCACAGTAATCAAGTAACCGGAGGATCCTTCTAACTTTGTCTTTATTACTGACGAATTAGTCTCATTTTGTTAGGGGTCTCAGATGAAAAGGAAGTTCTTAAAGTAAAGGTACCGACAGGTGCCGGAAATAGGACAATGGCTATGAGAAGCTACAGAGACAGTCTTTCTCCTGCATGTGATTTTATTATTCCATTGAAATTAGAGCAATCAGCAGATCAATTTACAGAATTCCTCCAAACAAAGAAATAGATATATATATATTTTTTTTTTTTTTTTTAATCAGATGTCACACAGTGTTGAAGGGAAATACTGTTAAACAAGCAAGTTTAATTAACTCATTTACAGGCCAGAATGTATTGGCATAATCTTCACCATCTTATTAAAACTGTCCTACAGCTCCATCTGACAGGCCATGGCCTGTAACATATTGCTTTTTTTCCACAATGTCAGCTTCCACAGCTCTAAGTAGCATGGAAAACTGCTGCCCTACTAAGTACAGATCCACTTAAAAATAAATGAAAGATTATTTATAAAATTAGAAAGCTTCTTTCCAAAAACTAGAAATTTTTTGTGGATGAAAGGACACTGATTATAACAGGTGCGTATTTTTTGCAGAAGAAATATTCAAATATTATGAGCCTTCGTTTGTTCTGCAAAAAATCTGGTCTATTCTAGGGAAATCAGAAATAAGAGTTTGATAAAAGGTAAAGTAATATGTAAAAGATGCTTTATCAAACCTGAAGGAAATTGCTCTCTTACTTAGAAAACTGATTGCTGTAGAATTTTATCTGGTGCCAGAATCTTGTATGAGATGTTTATTAGCTATTATTTCTATGTTAAAGCTGTCATACAGCTACAAAACAGCTGAAGCATACAATATTAGCCCACTACCAAATGGACTTCTGAAAAGAACTGGGCCTATTTTTAGCTTAGCAATCACAAAATAGCAAGAAGGAACGCAGAAGAAGTATAATTTTGCAGCTATATAATTTTGCAATGCAAAGGACTTTGAATGTAAAGGAAAAATGCAGACCATTTGCTCAGTACAACAATTTATATGGTAAAAGCCCTTTTATAAGAATTTATTTTAATACAACAAAAATGGTACTAGAACATCAAAGCTAGAAAGTTTTATACTTACAAGTGAGTTCTAAACTTGAAATCATCCATCAGCACTATGACAATCTTCAACTAGATATCTAAATTTCCTGTGGGGCTTTTTTTCCCCTGCAGGATAAAATTTACTCATTCTGTGGATAGCTTTTCAGCACTGCCTTTTATTTTTGATCATTCAATATGTTGGCCTCACAGATTATTTACCTTCCTGTAAACAAATTCACCAAACTGAATAAAAAGTAACTTTCTTTTTGGGTGTTTAAATTATACTTTACCTGTAGTATCTTGAACCTAGAAAGGACTAAGACTCTTGACTCCTAATTAATTCCCACTTGAAACACCTACATCTGATGTGTGATCCTCAAGCTTCAGACTGCCTGCTGAAAAATCCTAAAAGTGACAAAAACTGCATATATATCTCAGCTTTGACATTTAAGTTTCCCAGGAGCTGAAAATTCTGCTTTGGGAAACAAACAAGACTTTCCAGCCTTGCACAGTATGAAGCAGACAGACTTCCATTTTCTGTGAAGCCACTTCCTAACTGATGTTACCTTAGATAGGACATCTGGTAGTTAGGTTTATGTCACATCTGACACCAGACAGGAAAATCAGCTGCTGCCTTTCAGTGACAGTGGTCTTTCTTCCCTCCACTCCTCTCCTTCCTATAGCAGCTGAATTATTAGAGAGAGTGCACAAATTTCTGTGAGACAACCAAAATTGTCCCTGCTCCAGAGGAAGAATGAACAGGATTTCCTAAGGTGGTGATTAAAGCAAGCACTGAACCAGGGGGTGGATGGAATACAACTGCCAAATTAACTCCTTTCTGGTAAAAAAAAAAAAAAAAAAAAAAAAAAAAACGTGGCTTTTTTGAACCAATAACTTTTCTGTTGGGTTAGAGAGACTGTCTGTTCTCTCTTTTTCTCATTCAGTGAACATATAATACTTTCAAGCATAATGGAAACCATTGTAATAGAATTTAGGGGAATGACAGAACATAGGAGATTTTGATCTGAATATGCTATCTCTGTCCCTTTGAAAGCATGGCTTTTACCACGTGGTATTAATTTGCTGCGTGATAGATCCATTGGAACCTTTTCTACTGAAACTTTCAGTATATATAAAAGAATTTGAGATTTTCTAAACCAGAAGAAGAGAATATTCATAAATCTTTAAAGCCTGAAAAAAAGGCATAAGCTATAATATAGTGCATCCTCAATATTTCCTGGTGAACATTTTTGATGGTCACAAATTTCATTAAAAGATTACTCTTATTCATAGAAAGTTAATTTTGTCTCAGGACTATAGATTTAGCAAGAAGGCACTGAAGTCTTCCTGTGGCACTAGGCCAAGCTTTGTTACAAGTAATAATTTCTCTTCACAAATCACCTGTAAATTGAGATGGCATATTACTTACTTTTTACACATCAGATACTAAAATAAAAATGGCCAAAAGCGCAAACTACATTGGCATCCTCAGGGACAAGGCTTAATAGCTTTTTATTGTTAAGAAAACAGCTGTCATTAATCTTAATTGTCTAAGAAGCTAGAAGAATCAGGTATTTGTGGTTAAGAATTCACAAAACAAAACTATACAGTTAAACTTTTTGGATTAAGAGATTTATCCATTATCAGAAAGAGTTCTGTTTAAGAAGTTGTTCAAATATAGGCTCCCTGAGTGCTATTCAGTGACTTTAAGATGGTCTCTTCTGTTCCCATAATTCCCTCCCAAAGACTCATACTTCGCTCTTTGTAGTGTTACTACAGTAGGTACTCTATAAGGAAGACTATTGATTGTACAGCCTCATTCTCACAATCATGCTTTTCATATTATGAGTCAAAGAATGAACACCATGGAATTGTAGAATTATTACTAAGTACTTGAAAATCATGTAACCTAAATTGTTAAAAAAACATTAATTTTAAAAAAAATATTTGCAGGGCAAAACATTAAATATGACATGCTGCTGTTAGTTAAAACAAGCAAGGGTGTTGCTATTGTATCATAAGAACATCAGTACAAACATGTACTGGCACAAATTATTTGCAATTAATTTTAGATGTCTCTAGCCTCCACATACCGCAAAGAAGGAATTGGGTTCACCACATTCTAGGCATGTACTCTTGCCTTGTGCTCAACAAATTGAACATTAATCAAGGGAAAGAATTAAATTCTGGTCTCTGCCTTTAAATCTTTGGTTCTAGTACTGCTAAGATAACTACAGCTAATCAACAGCTTTTGGAAAATTAAATTTAGACCCAAGATCTTGGTGATAATTCAAAATCATTAATTCCTATTGAGTCAGTTTTCATGGGACCAATTAAATGCATAAAGTTCCACATATGCTGGCATTTTTGAAGAACTTTACCACATATTTAGCAGTAATCTATTTTTAAAAATAAAAATATAAGCCAGCTTAAAAACCACTATCACCAATAATTACAGCCTTACTTCCAGAGGAAAGGCTACATTGAACAGAAATGTAAGCATTAATGGTAAACATTTAATCTGCTAAATGATAGATATCTTATAAATTTGGGTTCTACACTGTACCTTGAAAGATTCCTCGTCTCCAAGGACATACACTCAAAGTGTAAGGGACTTTGTCATCTGGTTCTACGGTAATAACAGGTGCTCCACCCACCATTGAAAGATCTGAAGATACCTGTTGAAGAGAATTCACAAAAGGGAAAAATCATCAAAAGCAAGTTACTGTTGCAAGAACAGTATAGACACAGTATCCTTTCTACTTGCTTTGAAAAGTAGAATAGAAAGTACACTATTGGTAAGTCCTAACCTTTATGCACATGAAAAGAATGCATACTGTAAGTGTAGTGCTGCCATATACAGATCATATCAAGCACAAATTTTTAAGTCATTGCTCAACACAAGTCAAAGTGTCTCGCTCAGACCACAGAACTACTTGCATGTGCATTGAGTTGCACAGTCAGGCCCTTAATATTTTACATACATTTCTTTAGAAGCGTAACAAAGAGGTTTAACAGTAGTGATTCACCTAACTAGACAGAGCAAAGCAAAATCTGAACTGATGTTTAACTGATATATATCAATTGATATACCTTAAGCGATATTAAACCATGCTTTTTGATATGTCATATTTTATAAATGGTACCTATGTGATGGCAAACATAGTAACGGTTTGAACAATGAAAAGACCAATATAATTTTCACATGCTGAATTTTAGATTTTGTAAACTATAAAGCTGATTACAGGAATATAGTCTGAGAGCATTTTTTAATTGCATCTCATTTATCTGTTGCTTGTATTAAGTTTGCTACAGACAGACTCTATGATCAGCTGCTCATGGAAGAGGCATTCAAGTCTGAGCTATTACCAATCACAGCTGATTATTATCTGCTCAAGACACTGGTTGTGCGGAAAGCCAGCAGATGGA
Source organism: Antrostomus carolinensis (assembly GCF_000700745.2). Lineage (NCBI taxonomy): Eukaryota > Metazoa > Chordata > Aves > Caprimulgiformes > Caprimulgidae > Antrostomus > Antrostomus carolinensis. The sequence goes on from NW_010340465.1 coordinate 22,670, forward strand.
CTGTGTGAATGGTTCTGCTCACAGTCTCTCTTCTGTTACCTCTGCCACTGGGCAGAGCAAACTGCCATCTGACTACAGGTCGTGATTGTCCACTGAGGCACTGAGTCCTCTTAAAAAATATTTTCAAGATATCATGTAGCACTGTAGCATGCTGTAATTTTTTATTATATTAAATAATAAAATTGTTTGTGTTGTTTAGGTGAATTTTGAGTGAAATCACAAGTCAGAAAGACTTGATTATTTTTTTTTCCAGCTCATTTATTCATTTCATGGATGAATATAGTTGGCCTGTCAAGCATCCAAGCAGAGACTTGGATTCTACAAATATTTCTTTTGCAACAGTAAAAGTATTAGATGCATGGATCATTTTCTTCCTCCCTAAAGAGAAATATTTACTATTTTTTTAGTAAATAAGTTTTGTTCATTTTTTCTGTAGAAAAAAAACAATTCTAAGATCATCTTTTCTTCTATCATCATTGCCTATAAAGTTTGTCCTCTCTAGGGTACTTAGGTTAATATAATCCTTTGTTCAAGTGCTAGTACAATCTGGAACTTCTATTCCAAGTTGTTACTTGGAGAAAAAAAACTGTAAGACAACAATATCCCTTTTCCCCAATAAATCTGCATTTCAAGCTTTAGAAGTCCAACATTAGAAGTCCAACATTAGGTACAAATATATAAAAAAGAACAGGAAAAGAGACTAATAGTCAAGAAAAAACAGGCTAAAAAGAGAATGATGGAACTTTTCATAAGGGCAGTTAATGATAAAACAAGGGGAAATGGGTTTAAACTGGAAGAGGGTAGGTTTAGATTAGATATTAGGAAGAAATTCTTCACTGTGAGGGTGGTCAGACACTGGAACAGGTTGCGCAAGAAAGTTGTGGATGCTCCCTCCCTGGAAGTGTTTAAGGCCAGGCTGGATGAGGCTTTGAGCAACCTGGTCTAGTGGAAGGTGTCCCTGCCCATGGCAGGGGATTGGAACTAGATGAACTTTAAGGTCCCTTCCAACCCAGACCATTCTGTGATTCTATGATTCTATGAACTGTTGCTTGGAAAAAAAAAACAAACCAAAAAACTATTAACAACAAAGAGAAAGCATAGGAAAGGAGGTACAGTTATACACTGAGGATAGGAAAGTGTAACTTCATACAAGATAAACAATAAATTAGGTGTAATTCTACATTTATGGACTACTTCATTTCAGTTTGCAATTAAGTTAGTAATGTATACAAAAGTAAAGGCTAATTATCTAAAAAATAAGGATAGATAACAGAAATGACAGTAAATTATCAGAGCTACAAATAAGATTAATTAAAATGAGATTATTTAAAAGAAAATGTAACAAGGAGACAGATATAAAAGTAGGATAAATGTGATTAATTTAAATTGGATAAAATGCAGGAAAGTAGGCTAATACAGTTTCTGTCAAAGACTGGATATATTAGTCTGGTTTCTAACAAAAACCATCAAAGTAAGAGGAACACTACTGGTATAGCTGACTATAAACATGAAACTGATATGGATTGCTGATAAATAAATATGGTCTGGAAATTTGATGATTTTACATCATTCAGGAGAAGTTTTGGATACCTTTCCAAATAGAGTAGTGAATTAACAGAAACTAAATTATTTTAAAATTATGTTGTTAACCTTAAGGAAGTGACTGTTAACCGAACAGCAAAGAGTTGAGTACAAGCAATGAAGACATGATTGTATACACATGGCCACTGTTTCAGTGTTTCAATCCAGGTGTCCATATCAGGAGACCAGAAGGAATTCTCCCTTCCCTCTCATGCATCAGATTGAGAAAACTGCTGGGGTTTTTGCTTTGTTCTTTTCTTAGTGTTGGGCATGGTTCATTTCCTAGGATCATCTGGGATGTTCACATTACAAATGCATTACTGTTTCACTGTTCAAAGAGACTGGTGATCTCACACTTTTCCAGAAACACATTACAGTTGTCATCTACTTTAGCAAGTCCGATATTTTGTTGTAGAGCTGAGAAATATTTTATCTTTCAGGGTGTAGAAGTCATGTAGATTAAATGTACTGTGACTCTATCTAAACTAGATATTTACTACACAACTGCCTGTAATTCTGCGGGGTGGAGACCTGCTGATACTTGTGGTCCCTTCTACTAAGTGTTAATCAAGTCCATTTTCTCCTTGTATGAAGTATATACACACACACACGTACAAATATATATACGTAGTATGCTACACTATCTCTTGAGAAGAATTCTTCTTTCTTTTGTCACTTTTTTGTTTAACAGGGATGGGATAAGAGACAGGCAATGGACAAGCAATCATACCTTCTTGTCATCACAATGTATAAACTTTGCACTGGTCAGAACCACTAGAAACTAACAGTTCTTTAATTTGTCTAGATTTTAAAAAACCCAAAAAAAACCAAACAAACAAAAAAAACCACAAAAAATAGGGTACCTACTTCCAAAAATTATAGACTTATTTTCTCCACTGAGCTGTAATCTACTCCTGTAAAGGAAGCTAGTATTTTCACTCCTGGATAGAGCATAAAATGTTTTTTACTTTTCAGTGGATAGCCTTGTCATGCGTACTTTATAACTGTACTCCATCAGTGTTCCCAAATCAGGCTATTTTCCATGGATAACTCAAGTCTGATTTATGTTGATCCCATCAATAAGACCAGAAAGGCACTTATATCAACATTTTTTTACCAAATAACTAGGAGTTTAGGGCACTGGCCAGACCTGTAGAACTTGGAACAAACCTATTTTCCCTAATCTGATCAGATTGAAGAGATTAAACGTCCATAGAGAAAATATGTCTTACTGTTTTACTACTGGCCTGGTTACACAATTCTCCATTCCTTTTGCCAGCTCTTTTAGAGTTCTGTTGCTGGGTGCCTACTTTCTCCAGTTAGAGAACCCAGACGGCTGTCTAAAACTGTGGATTAGACAAGAAGAGTCTAAAGAAAGCAACTAGCAGCTCAGTCACCTCTTTTATCCCTATTTATTAAAGCTTCCAAAGGCACTGAAGGGTTTGTTCTTTTGTAGTATGAATTTAATGACATAAATCTTACGAATCTCTTTATTTTGTTCAGAAGACTTCCCAGGGCTAAAAATAACCTTGCTTTTAACAATCCAGAATCATATGCATGAGCTTGTGTGCAATTTTTAAGTATTGTGTGCATATATGACAGGTATAAAAATGATAATGTTTATATTAATTTAAAAGCTCAGTTTATTTTTAAGGTCCTTTTCAATTCCATCACTGCTCTAATCCTTAATGAAATCAAAGATTCATCTTTACACAAATGCTGAAATGAAAGATCTGTAGATTTCTGGTTTATCTTCTGACTACTTTAAAATAACTGAAATACATACTTAAAAAATTCAAAAATTATGCTCCACCAAGCATTTAACTTGGATGTTTTAAATTCTCCCATTTTCATGAAAACTTCTAGAAGTTAGGTACCACACATCAGAAGCTAGTTTACAGACATTAGCTTTCTAAATCTACACAATTTATACAGTTTTTCCCTGTAATTTGTTGTGTATCTCCACTGCTCCCTCTGTAGTAAATGAGTTCATCACTAATTTAAAGAGAATAGAATTCTTCTGTAAAGACAGAGGTAGACTTGTTACCTTGAGATAGCTGTAGTTAACCTCTTATCTCTGTGTATGATCTCTCTCTCATTCCACTTGATCTATTGAGTCTTTTCACCTCTCGAACTATGGAAATCATTTAATGCTACTTGAAATGTTTGCTAAAATTTTTCAACTGATTTTGCTTTTTATGCACCTCAAATTCTTCTTTCATTGGGTTTTCCACTGTTCTCACCATATCTCAACATCAATTTGACTTTAAAAAAATATACTACTTTTTCATCTGATTATGTTCTTTGCCCCCCTTGTGTCTAAAATTTAGTCTTCCTGCTAATGCTTTGGTTTAACTAAGTTTCTACTAATTCAGTTATAATCACACTAGTCCATAAATATACATGCTTCTAATGTGCTACACAGCCCAATTCCAGAATTTTAAAATTTTAGATAGCTTTTGTCCTGTCACATTTCCCAAACTCTTCCTGAAGTTCTCATAAGGTGTATCCTACTGTCCTCATCCACATGCACATCCTATGTACCGCTTCACAGCTTCATACCAAGGTGAAATCTGAGTGCAGATTGCCATTTCATGCGGTTTTCCCTTCAAGGGTAGACAGACAGACGTGGTGTGATTCAAAATTCCCCAAGCCTATGTTATCAGAGAACTGGGACTGCAAGGTAACCCACAGTAGACACTACCCTCCTCCCATCCTCTCCAGCAAGGACACAGCTTTCCCTAGTTCTTTAAGGTGTTAGGAAGGTTGTAAAAAGACTGTTTTAAGTTATGCAAGCCAAGCCAAAGGGTTGGAATTCCTTCTATCTCTGTTTTCACAAAACACAAAATGGGAAATTAAAATTCAAAAACTTGCACATCCAAAATGACAAACTATCCAATTAATTCAGAAATAAAACATCAGTAGCACTACATTTAACTTTTTTTTTCCTTTTTATACACATAGTTTCATGAATACTATGCTGTAAACCAATTAGTACTAAAAAGGAGATTACAAAACATGGGTATGAAACAGAACTGGTTACTGAAGGCCTCCCTTATGATCTGGAGTTTCAGCTGAGCATCCTCAAATTTGAATGCCTGTTTCCATATTAATTTAAGCATTAATATAACTTGATTCTGAATCTACAAATCTACATTACTATCTAAACTCTTGTGCATTGAAATGCATTGAAGAACAGGGGATTTCATAGTTTTTGATTATGTATTTATACTACAATAATTGCAGAAATTACTAACAGTTTGTATAACTTAATATCAGAAAGGTAATTTAACTGAGCCTTGAGATTTCTCTGGAGAGTCTACTTTAGTGATATCTATTTTGAACAGCACTGAGAAAAACAGTTACACAGATTTATATTTTTACTGCAAAACCAAGCCTTGGAAGAATTAAGCACCTTTATAGCTAAAGTTACTATCAAAGGTGTTGTTAGAAGAAACCATCAACACACCAGACAATTATTTAAAGCCAGCAGAGTTTTATATAAAAATCAAAAGAAAATTGCATGAGATTTTTTTTCATGAGACTGACAGATTGACTTTAAACTTCCTACTCTTGTAGGATGATTTGAATCTAATTTTACAGCCACTAAAATCCACTTACATTGCAGTCGCTAAACTTATATTAATTCAGCATCAGCAAAGGATGTGTCCTCTGGCTGACGTTTTATGTGCACAAATTCTTTGTGAAATCTGTTCTAATGTTTTTTCACACCCAGGAGTAAGTTAATCATGAGAAGTAATATCCTCTAGAACCAGCCATGAAGAGCACAGTGGCAGTATTTCCTTAAGGTTTACACATCAATCAGTAGGAAATAGTTCTTAAAAACATTCACATTTTTCAAGGGAATTTATGGAAATTGTCTTTTTAATCATGGAAAGCTTTGTGGGCACTGAAAGTGTTTTGCTTAGCATTCTTAAAGGTAGACTGATGGAGCGATGCTCATGACCTCCACTGAATTCCAAAGGCACTTCTTCCCTCCCCGACTCTCTTGATACATACTAGTGGTTGCATAGACAAGCAAACCACACATACAAAAATTATTGCTGCTCCAGACATGAACACTCTGTATATTTTTTTAATGGGATAAGCTCAGAGGGAAGAGGGCTTTCTTAACAGAGGAAAGAATTATTTCCCTTTTCCTCCTCCCAGACTTAACTTTCATTTCAAGTAGTCACTTTTAGAGTAGTACCCTTACTTTGGTTGAGGCTACTAGATATATACAGTGAATACTAAGAAACAGGGTAGCATATACACAATGTAATTAATTTTTTAATTAAATGCATTTTTATTAAGTTTATAGTTTAATATATTCAGTTATTAAAATGGAACAGTGAAGCTAAATTTACACCTCAAAGGCAAAATTACCCAAATATTAATTCAGCTAAATTACTGCTAAGTACACATTGTGCAGTAAATTGTTTATGGACATGCCTGCAAATTATTATGCTCATCAGCTACTGGCACATCTTATACCACTTTTTATACAGGCTGAGTTTATTGCCTCAGTAAATGAAATATTTATGGATTTTAAAAATACCGTGTATGATCCATTTACCAATGAGAAGTTACCTTGTATAGTGGATACACTCCATCAAAGGAGGGTGTACAGGGCAAATCAACCTACCAATTCAATAATGAAGATATTTGCTAGCCAACAAAATTACAAAACCTCCTATTAAAGACATTTCTAAAGCTATTACTTTTTGGATTATCTTTGATCTGTGTCCACCAAAATTGACAGGATTTCCTCTCCTTAATAATCAATTTAGCTAAAGGATAATATGGTAATATTTAAAAGATGCTGGATTAAAAAGGAGGAGGAGGTATTGGGCTATCAGCAACAACCTCCAAGGGAAACACTAACAAAGACAAAATCACAGTCTGTTGTATTCTGCTTAACAACAGACTATCTAGAAATTACAGTAATCAGGCAGCACGGAATGAAAAGCAAAACCAAAATTAGTATCACTTCTTTTTCCTGTTGCCCTTTCTGCTATACACTTCTGAGTAAATAAAATTTATTTTGCATTTCTAAAAAGGGTGTTGGTCACAGTTCTCTCTTAGAGAAGGGTTTCCCCTTTCTCCTAAGAACTACAGATAAGGATGATCATGTTCTGGATTTACTGATTAAATCCCAATTTACAGACTAACTCTTTTGGAATTAAAAGTAAGCAAATGATATTCACTCACTATAATAGCACAAGACACTATGTGACATCTGCTGGAGAGAGATGGAAGTGATTAATTTTGTTTGGACACAGTTTCCAGACACTGGTAGGTTTTGTAATCATGCTTTTTCCAACAATTCCAGCCCACCTTGTTTCAACAACTGTTCTGCAACAGCTTCTGAGTAAAACCCTAGCATAGAGAAAACACATTATTCACACTGATTAATTTATTACACGCATAAAAGCATGAAATAGCTGGCCTTACAACTTCTCTCCAGAGTGGAATTAAAAACCCACTGGAAAACCAGATTTCCATATCCAGAGCACGCCCTCAAAAAGGTCAAAGTTCAGTAAAATCCAGCTCACTCTGGAATAGTTACAACTGTCATAAATCTGTTTAACACAATGTTTCTGGAAAGGATATACAATTAGTAATTTTAATTTATACATTTTGACATATATTTCAGTCCCACTTTCATTGGCACAAAAAAAAATTGAGTTCATACAAAACTGTAAAGCAGAGGAAATAGTTCTGTTGTCAACTTTTAAAAACATTAACTTCTTTCAGAGATAAAAGTACAAATGTATTAGAAATGTAAATGCATTCACATCTAAAAGTTAAGAATGTTGAAAAGAAAAATGTCAAAGCTGGTGATGCTCAAAAATTACATTTCTTACATGTTTGGGGGGTTTAATAATGAGTAATAAAAAAATGAACATTAAGCTGGACCTTTACACAAAGTTTATTAAATGTAAAGTCTCCTTTAACAGTGAAAAATTGGAGACTAGCAAGAGTTTAAGGAAGGATTTCACATTGCCGTGAATTCCCATGAAACCAATAGAAGAGTGCTGCTGGAATATATGTGATCTCTCTTTATAAAATAAGATGAGGCCACTCTACCAGTACCTGTCATTTTGATTAAAGCAGCATTTGGTGCTACTGGTACTAAGGCTGAGAACAAAAGATTACTCATTTCACAAGTCCACATTAGTTAACTAGTCAGATTTTATCTTCTAGAATCTACATTCTCCCCTTTTCCCTCCTTTCCCCCAAAAGAAAAACTACAAAAAAATCCCCAACACTCAAACCCCTCAGTTCAAAAATATATATTTACATATGCTGACAAGTTTTAGATTGTGCTTTCCTGCCTTGTTTTCATAGGTTGAACCCTCCTAGCAAATAGTATACAGCCATAGTATCTAGATGCTATCTACTTTCCTTTTAAGTGCCATAATAGAGTCACAAAGATGACTTTCATTGAGCAATATCCAAGATGTTCTTGCTCAGGAACTTTTCGGCTGAGAAGAAAAGCAGAAGTCATCTTTTTTGCTATAATGTACATTCTGCCTCTGCTGACATACGACATGGGGTACTACATATGGATAAGGAAGGTGAGGAATACTACTGAAATACTTCCAAATTAAACATGCAGACAAGATAAATGGTAGGAAAATTATGCAGTTACAGTAATACAACAGTGTTTTTAAATAGGAAAATGTGTTTGTGTAAATATAGTTATAAAATATACTTAACTAAGCCAGCGAAAAATAATAAGGTTTATATTTAATGGTAAAAAGGTCTTCTTGAGTAAGGAAAATAACAAAAGTGTATTTTCTAAGAATTTATGTTTTAGATCCCTCCACTGAAATCACAACTGCCTGAGCACCTCCTACTCCATCTCCCCAGTGACTCGTTGCCCTTCAACAACTCCAGTTTCTTATTTCCTCTGAATTTTCTTTCCTGTCAGCAAACACACAAAGTATTCACAAGTTCCTCCAACATCCCTGAAGCAACAGCTGTGCAAAAGACACTAACGGCTATAATTTGTTCCAAGAAATCCAAGCACTGAGTGTCCAGACCATTAGGAACAGATATATAGTGAGCTCATGCTGCAGTCTTTCCCTTAGTAAGATAAGAATATTTGTCCTTTTTCTGTAACATTCCAAAGTTTTATGAAGCTTTTAGGAACCCTGTAATTCTTAAGTCTCTTTTCTGATTTCAGAACTGATGAAATGGGCCACCGGTTTCAAACCGGTAGAGGAGGAAGGGAGGAACAACTAGCAAATGAACAGAGTACAATTGTAGAAGTGTTCTCCCCTTAGGAACCAGACGAAAAAACTCAGACATCTTTTTCCATGGAACACAGACATACACTATGTCACAAACTTAATGACTATAAACAAACACCTATACTATAAACTATAATTAAATACAATTTCTCATGGATACATGAATTTTAACAGTATATCTGCAATTACAATATTTTCTATTGTAATATATAATTCATAGGCCCTTGGATAGAAAAAATACTTGTCATTATTGCAAAAATTTACCTTGTACGTTAACTTGTTCTTGGTATAATTGGGCACCCATAAAATTTTTTGAGTGACCTTTCTCACTTGGCAATTTATCACAATATGATCCTGTGCCAGAGGTTTCTTCCCTATTCCCTTAAGCTTAAAGATGTTTTCAGTGCCAACTGTATCATTTCGCAGAATAAGTCTTCCCTATGACAAAGAAAGAAGAAAAAAAATGTTTCAACACTGTAGAAGTCCTCTTTGGCTGCCAAACCAACTTCTTTAGTCTATTAATCTTAAATCCAGGCAACAAAGCATGCTTACAAGAAAGAGTTCATATTGACTTTTCTTGTTCTTAACTCCGCTGTTAACCAGAGAAGAAAACTAAGAAACAAAAGCTTTTATTTTATTTTTTTTTAATTATGAAATTTAACAATATAAAGCCTTCATACTTCTAGATTTTGTACTTCTTGGCTTCTTCCTAGAAAACAAACATCTAAGAAAATATGTTCTTATGCATCCTTATTCCTGATATAAAATATAATCTTGCTCAATCACTTCCATCTGTCCTTCAGCTAAGATTTTCTTTGTAGTTATTTGTCATCAAAGGATTCAGGGCTTTTGGCTTTTAATAGTTTTATATTACTGGATTCCTAAGCTACATTATATTTTGTTGGTAATACATACAGAAGGATTACTGTCTTTGGCAGTTCACATCTTTGAATAGCAACCTGCAGTCAAAATCTCTCAGCTAGTATACAGGCAAAAATTCATATACTGCTTCTTGCTAGAGGTGGCACAACCTTTTTTCTGCTCTTCATTTTAGCATCCAGAATAGTGATTACTCTGATGAGTTGCTTAGAAGGAAAAAGCAACTTCTAAGTAGTGGCTTAACTTGTGAAAAAAAAAAAAATTATGAAACAAAGTACTCATCACATAAATTCATTTGTGATGTACACATCCAATGAGAAATACTCAATGGTACTCTTTATTGCTTAGATAATGAAATACAATTTAATATATGTATTTAAATTCAGACTAACACAATGTACATTTTTATGATCAAAGTTCAGAATCTTTTTTACTTCAGCTAGAAGGCAATCTTTCAATTTCTGACTCTCAAGGAGATGCTTTATGTTAGTAACTGCTTAAGCACTTTCATAATTTTGACAGTGATGTAAATTTTATTAACAGAAGCATCCTTTTCAAATGTTGAAACCAATTTGCCTCTTACCATTGTTACGCACTCAGCAGTAGGCTTGAACATGAGAGGATACAGAGCTGTTTCACCTAGACCCACATTTATTAGAGTAGGTCCATAAAAACCCCGTCCTTCCAAAATTGCTTGAAGTTTCCAGTCCTGGTTGGACATGTTATTCTGAAATCAAAGATGTAAATTAGATTACACATTTAAAGCCCTTAACATGCATTTTGGCTTTTCATTTCAGTTATCATCAAATCAGAGCACAGTTCTCATTTTCCCAAAGTACTGGCTCAGAGCACCTTGGAGAGAATAAAAGTGTATTTTAGAAATTAATTAAGCTAATAATAAATCCCTTATTCCTGGTAGCCAAAGGTACTAGTACCAATACCATC
>NW_010340465.1:33353-95918 GCF_000700745.2 Antrostomus carolinensis
AATACTCATTAGAAGAATATGTACATGATATAGCTATGTGTCAAGATGGAATTTATAAGTATCATTATAAACATTTACAAGTATCTTTAAGATGCTCTTTAATGCTTGCCAAAATTCCCTTTTCCATCTGTAAAAAAATCTTAGTGTATTTCTTTGAAGTGCTGTTGTGGTGTACTGGCCTTTATTGCCTCATTTGGCTACTGACTGTATTACAGCATCAGTCTTGCTTACTGATTAAAGACTCCATCTGCAAAGGAGTATTTACAGTCCTGTATTCTCAGAAACTGGTCTTTCAAGAGACTAATCTATTTTAAAGAATATCTATACTAAGTAGTATGAAAGCCTGTTCAAGAAACATATTTATCTTGCATCCAGACATTATTACAAGACAGGATCATTATGGTAGAAATTGAGATATTTTGTAATACATGCTTGGGGACTGCAAAAAAAAAAAAAAGGCAAAAATAAAATAATGCTATCCGGTCTCCTACCGTGCAAAAAAGGTTAACATTTATGTGAAAAAGGCTTGTCTCATACCAGCCTTGTCAAAAAAGAGAAGATTGATCAGATCTATGAAAAGAAGTAATCCTTTGGCTCGAGAATGGTCCTCATCCATGGAAAATTGTATGTAAATGTCAGGCATAAACAATGGATTTTGGGGGGTAGAGACAATACTTCAGTCTTTGTTTTCTTCATTGAAAGTCTCTCAAGTTCAGCTATATCAATCTCAAACTAAGAACTACCACTTGTGGTCATATAATCCCATGGCATGGCATGAGACCTGCAGTATCATATAACTAAGTTTGAGTAATATGTATGATTAATGCTTCATTTTTAGTTGTTAAGAGGTTACTTTCCTAGTAGTTGAGTGCAAATTCCTGTTTGGAATGTTGAGATTTGTATAGTGCCTCAGTTTTTCAAACTACTTCCATCACTGTGGTCTCCAAGTCTGTAATAACAACTACATCATCTCTAATAGGAAACGAGGAAAAAAAAGTAATTAAATGGTATACTCATGCTGAAGATAAAATGAAAGGAAAAGAAGGCATCAAAATATTATTTTTATTCATTCCATAATGACGGAACAACTACAATCATCTCATGCTTGTGAGAATTACAGAAACTTCAGATGTTCGGCCTTAACTCCTATATAAAAAAACAATTACAGATGACAGATTCAGGAGGGTTATTATTCTGGTTCTGTCACTAATTCACTGTGTGAGTTTAAGCAAATCACTTGACCATTTTATTCACTCCTTTTACAAAGTGTTCCACCTACAACACAGATGTTATGACAGTGAGTTTGCTAGTGTCTGCAAAAAGTACTTTGAACACTAAATACTAGGTTCAAGGAACTAGGTTAAGCAGATTGAACAACCTTATTCCTCAGTTTCACTCTCTATAAGCATCTGTCTTTTTCCATAGAGTATTTCAGAGTTCAGTAATTTGAATGACAAATATGAGTTCTATCTAATAACATAAAAGTAAAGAAAAATTTTTGATAGATGCAGAAGCTCCACCTAGAATGAATGTATATAAAAATATATCTAACTCCTTACCAGAGTAACACACATTTCTTATACTGAACATGAAAGAAACCTTTTGAAACAAATAATTTGCAATCACAAAATTAAGCTTAAGATGTAAAGAGACAGGAACAACTTCACATTTTTATATTTTCTTGGTCATCAAATATTTGATGTTTCAAATTTAGGGTATAACATTTAGAGCATAGTTTGTGACCACATGTATGCATTCCATAGAAAGAGAGAGACTAACAGAGCACACATTCTTTTTCTCACAAACACACACATACACTTAAAGTATATGCTCCAATTGGGGTACTTTTTATTTCCTTGCTAAGAAAACAAGCAGGACTTAAAAGTTAAAAAGCAAGACCCCTTCATGAAATTCAAAAGCATATACTTAGGTACACTCAGAAGTGAAAAGAAAAAAAAATATAATTCAAAAAGAATAAAGCCAATCTGTTTAGAAACTCTCTAAGGAGATGGAAAACCTCATTATCTTTCTGTGTTATAAAAGTTATTTTTCAGCTAATGTAACATTCAATAAATCAATGTTTAATAAATAATATATTAATATCTTAAAATTTATGTGTAAGAAAAGATAGCACTATAATATTATTTCCTTTCATTTTCTTTACTTTTTTTTTTTTTTTTTTCTATCTTAATGAACTAGTTCCTTGTCTACTTTCAGTATTTCACAGACCATCCAGTATGGTTTCTCCCCAAACATTAAGTCTCCTTGTTTGAATCTGCCCTCACTCTTTTGTCTACAAAATCTCAGAATAATTTTTCTATAAATTAACCCACTAGTTTTCTCCAGTGCCTCTACTATCAAAAGGTTGTATCAAGTACATAGACCAAACCGTAGTTCAAATCTCAGGAAATATTGTATCATTTATATCTCTTAAAGAATCTTTACCCTTTCTCTCACAGCTTAAGCTCCTTCCCTATATTTTTTTTCTGTGATGGTTTCATTGGGCTAGCCCTTGGCCAGCAGTCAACACAGCCGTTCACCCACTTCCCCCCGCCCCCAGGGGATAGGATTGGGGGAAAGGATTAGGAGGCTTGTAGGTTGAGATAAAAACAGTTTAATAATAGAAACAAAAGAAAACTCTAAAACCCCTAATATTCAAATAGTGATAATGATAACAGTAATAAGATACGGAAAAGAGTGATAACCCAGTGCAACTGCTTACCACCCACTGATAAACCCAGCCCGTTCCCAGCTAATGATCCTGGAGGAGCAACAATCCCGAACCGAAACTGTGATCCCAGAAGAGTGAGAACCCAAGCGAATAAAAAAAACGTGTGAATCCCGCCCCCCTTTCTGGTCAGCCCCGGATAATATACTAAACATGATGTGATTTGATCTGGAATATTTCACTGGCACATCCAAATGCCAGTTCTGGGTTTTGCTATTCACTGCGCTTCTCCCTCCCAGTCCTAATGCAGCTGTGAATCAGACTAACACGGTGGCCTTGTACTCCAGCAGTAACTAATAACATTAGTGCTTTTATCAATGATGTTCTCATAATAAGTCTGAACTGAAACCAAAACACAGCTCTTCTAACTACTGAGAAGAAAATCAACTCTATCCTAGCAAAACCAGGATGCTTTCATTTTTTTTTCTTTTAAATTGGAAAAGTTATTTAAATTTTGAGCAATAATTTTCTGAGGGAGATGATATTCCAGTCTACTCCCCATCTTCATTCCTTGGTCTTACTTCTCATGTGCCAAGGGTTTCACATACAAAATAGGTATGATAAAAGTATATATGATCTACTGCCTATGCTTGTCATATTTTTTAAATTGTGTGTAATCTAGTTTTTCTATTGTACTCCTCAACATCTCTCCCTTTCTTCAGAAACAATACATTTATTCCCTAGATTAAACAACAACTTTTTTTCATTTTCAATGTGATAATATTATTAAATAACAAATTAACAATTGTCAAGACGTAAGTGAAATATTAGAAATAAGCCCATCAAACCTAATAATTTAATTACTTTAAGAACTGTCAGAAACTATTTTTCCCAACAAGGTTTATCTTCTGACCAATATAGACTTTGAATTATAATACTCAAGTCAGTATTTACATGGTGCATTTTACAACTGTAAATTTTAACAGTATTGATCCAGAGTACAGTTTTTAAAAACCCTGAATCTTAGTTTAGTTTCTAATAGTAAAGTGAACTTACTATTGGAATATCCTGAATCACTGCCTGGTAAGCTGGAGTTAGAAATTCAAGCTCTGCTTCAGCCTGGTCTGTATTCACTACACATTCAATTTCATAGACACGAACATCGCAGGAAGACTTCAGAAGAATCTGACAGTGGTAGCGACCAGCACACCGAGGAATGAATTTTATAGGAAGCTCAGCTGCATCACTTCCATCTAAAAACAAAACAAAAAAATTGCTATGTTGTAAGCCTTTCAGAAACATTCAAATCACAAGTAGAATGTGGAAAGAGTTCCAATAAACCATGAAAAGTTCCATTTGCCTAATCCACAACATGTAGGAAAAACTCTCCACAGTAATCTCTAGAGTAAGGAAGATGCAATCAAATGCTGTCCATCTTTGGACATAGCCAGGTCTAACAATTCTGCTGCAAAGACTTCCTCTTCTGCTCTTGCTTACAGAAGGGATCGGGTTCTATCACATTATTTTAAGCCCTTCACTATCCCTTGTAGGACACTCCAAAGGAGAAGGGAAGGCACATGATGAATTCCAGTGACTGGCTGTAAAGAGAGTCCCCCAGTCCAACACTCCCAAGGTTCTCTAAGAAACATGAAAAACTAAATGGACGGCAGCTGTAAAAACTTCACTGTAAGTTTATATGTAACAAAGAATGCTTCTTATCATTGTTTTCCTAGGTTAGAAACTAGTGCTGAAACTTGGAAAAGTTAACAAGGAAGGTCAGAGACAGTGTAATGACACAACAGAAGCTTATGGATAAAATGTTAAAGAAATTGCTTCTCCCTGAGGGGGAACACCTGACCATCTCTTGTGGAATTTTGCTGCTTCTTCCTTAATTCAATTTATTTTCTGATGATATGTATGACAACTGGACTCAAACTATTCTCATATCTTCAATGACGACTACTAAATTTTGAAAGTGCGATCAATCTTCATTTGTGATGCTGTTCATCCTCTTTCACAAAGTGGTGTTCCTTATGTATTCGGTTCTCACCTCTAGGCAAATGAACAGCAAAGTGAAGGTTTCTTGTCGCCTTATGTCATCACTACCTCAGGTTTTTTTCACAAAAATACCTCAAGTTCAAGACACAAATCATACAGAATGACATTATTAATCTTTCAACATTACAAGGCTATCAAAAAGATTATAAATTGCACCTCAGGTTTAACCCTCTCTAAAATAAATTAGTTGGTTCTTTCTCAAAGACAAGATTAATAGCCTGGTAATTTTTGAATTATTACTTTTTTTTCCTATTTTGTCACTAAGTTATTATCCCCATTGGCTATCTTCCCCAAAAGTGACCTGAGCTTGTCAGTTACGCAAGGAATGAAACTGACCTTTCGATCGGTTCAGTCCCTAATTTTTGTTGTCTACAAGAACTATTTTAGGATGTTGAAACGAAATATTTACTTAAAATTTAAAGTAGTCACTCTAAATTCTTGCATTTCAAGATAAAATAGGTGTTTACATGTATTCGAAGAAAGATAATACAGTGTACTGGAAGCTCCAAAATATTTCTGCATTAGTTTCACTTTCTTGCACTAAACTGAAATTGCAATTACTAATAATTAGGGTTATCTTTCACTGAGTTGGACACATCTTTGCAATGCACACTTTCAAACAGAAATGCCTCCTACAGAAAAAATTAAAAGGAAAATCAAGAAGAGTCTTCCTGACCATCCCATTCCATATTTATAATATTTAGTTTGGCATTACTTTTGTTAAAATATTTCTTTATTATGCATTAAAAAAATGTAGTAGTTTGACCCACAGTGGGACCATGCAGTCCCGCACTCACTCCCCTCACCCGCTGAGATGGGATGGGAGTCACAACAAAGGGGGCACAGGATTAGGATAAGGACAGGGATGGCTCACTCACCAGTTATGGTCATGGGCAAAACAGTCTCAACTTGGGGAAGAAAAATCAATTTAATTAATTGCCATTCATCCAACTAGATGTAACACTACATCTTACAACACCTTCCCCCACCACTCCCTTCTTCCCGCACTCAAATCACTTTGCTCCCAATTTCTCTACCTTCCCCCCCAGCAGCACAGGGGACAGGGAATGGGGGTTCAGTCAGTTCAACTCTGCCACTCTTCCTGGCATGAAAGTCCAGGAACAAGATGTTCCAAAGCAAGCTTCTCATGGAGTCACGGACCTCTTTGGGCACAGCTTCTGGCTCCGGCATGTGGACATCCATGGGCTGCAGACTCACCCCCCACTCTGGGGTCCACCCCCGCTCTGGCAGCGAGCGACCCTCGGGGTCCCAATTCCAGTCACACTTGCCCTCAGGCTCAACTTCTCTGCTTCAGCATGGAGTCCTCCATGGCCTACACTTGGGTCTCTGCTCCATTGTTAATCTGCAGGGGACTTTGTCTTCTCCTACTCCATACAGCAGAACTGGGTATGAGTCTCCGTCTTTCCCCCACCTCCTCTTTCCTCTGGCAACAAAGCTCTCTCTCTGTCTGTCCTTTGTTTAGGCTGATGGTCATCTTTTGTTCAGGTCAATGGCTTCTCCTCCAGGTTCACCCTACTTTCTCCTTTTCAGGACAGTCCTTCCCCTCACAAATATGGATTCTCAGAGGCATTTCTCTAGTGCTCATTGGCCCAGCCTGGGCTGGGGGTCCCCACCTTGGAGCCAGGAGAGCTTTTCGCTCTCACGAGGTGGCCCTTCCCCCACTACAAAAAAACCCACCTCACTCCACACACACACACAAACCCAACACAAAAAATATATTGAATAATAGGTCAGATGAATAATTGAAATATTATGATCAATTACAATCAATTACAATGTTGGCAGTTAATTCTCTGTGTTAGTCAATAAACAGTACTTTTCAAAGAAAAGTAATGACAGTTCTTTTAACATTAAAAATGTAAAAAAACCATATTCTAGAGGTTAGTAATAATGGCACTTGGTAATTGCTGTTTAGACCTATTACAAATTGTGGAAGGAAGGAAAGAGCAAGAATAGAAATACTATTCTTCCATATCATGATCTGTTGGCATAATCTATGAAGGCAGGAAACTATGGGTCTTCTGCAAATAGTTGACTACTTGCACATAATATTAGCTTTTATTCAAGATTGATGGTTCTATCTATTTAGAAGCTCAAATTCAAAGTTCACAGTGAACTTACCCCAGCCTCTGACACTGTGCATATGTCAAAAATAACTAGTCAAATTAACCCAAAGACTGAATTTAGCGACCAAATGTTGAAGAGTGCAGACTTTTCTAACTTCTGTTTATTTATCAGGTCTTCAAATGAATCTGAATTGGAACATCACGTTTCTCAGTAGTCTTGAAAAAAACAACCACTCTTTTATATCCCTTGTATACCAGGACATATAGGTGCATACCCATTTGAAAATTAAAATCTTACCATTATCTTAAATAACTGCACTAATTTATCATTACTGATGTAATATATGTATATGTATATTTATCATTACATGGCAACAGCAGTTTGTATTTGGCTATTATTACAATATATAATATAAAGTATTGATTATTTCGTTATTATTACAATGTATAATATAAAATATTGATATGCTGGTACTGAAATGCTGTTGTACTGCTTTTGCATATCAATTGCTACCAATCATTTACTCCCATATATTTTCTTTCCTTTCAAATACTTCTAGACCAAAGGTATTCCTATCAGGTTTCTTCTAATAGTATGATCGCTAATCTAAAATCCTTTCAAGGCAGAAGATTGCAAACAAACAAAAAAACCCCCCAACAAATAAACAGGAAGCCCTTCTTATAAAGTATAGGCATGCAAATATGTGAGGCACTCTACCTCAGAAGTTTCTACACATTTCTTTCTCCATTACTCAAAGCCATCACAAGTGTCTTTTTACAACATTTAAAGGCACTGTCTATTCCAAAAAATTCCTGAATTTCCTAACTCTAGGATAAATACTTATTGTTCTTGCACCTGGATACCCTCCACAGTGCTTCAGTTTTAGATATTGGTAGCAACAGATCTTTTATCATTTAGGTAACCGCTCAAATTTATCTGTAGAATGTTTCCCTTTCTACAACAGAGAAGATCCTATGTATGCCTGAATTTTATTTTCCAGACTTTTTGTGTGTACTAAATTATGGTCCTTAATTTTTGTTAAACTTTGGTGCAAATAATTTATGAGTGCTCAGAAATCTGATAACAAATTTCCATCTTCCAGAGTAAAAAATTTTCTCTTTTCTTTAAACATTCAACTAATTTTCACTTTAGCTTTGATTTTTCGGTCTTTATTTATTTCAACTTGATGTCCATACATGTATAGTTCTATCTATTTTTGTGCATTTTTAGTTTTTTAGTATTTTATTCTTCTTCCCCTGTTTGTATAATTTGACTGCATCAAATGTTTATTTCAGTTTTAATACCAAAAGACATGTAATTGGACATTTACCTTAACCTTAGAATTTCATCCATTCTTATATTAAGACCTAGCTTAACAGTTGGAACAAAACTGTCTTTCCTAAGAAAGCTTCCACTTTCTTTGTTATAAGACTAAGTGGTACAAAGATTGTTGTTTCTCTTGAGTTTGTGTCAGTATTTAATCAACCTCACACTCACATCATTTTAAAAGTATCATAAATAGTTTCATTACAAATCTTTGTTATGTAGAAAGTGCTACGCTTTCTGCCTAGAGCCCTTTACAGTCAGACATTCTCCTTTTTTAGTGCTTACAGGTAACCTGAACAGGACCTTTTTCCCCTCAGAGATCACTGAAAGATCAAGCTATTCAAGCTTTCAAGACCTTGAAATAATTACTACAGCCCTTTCTGAACCCTTCCTCACTTGTAACCTCCCTTCTGAAGTATGGAAACCAGAACTGGATGTCATGTTCCAGTAATACTTTCCCTTTCATAAAACAGTATTAACACTGTTGTGCTACTACACCATATTTTTCCAATTATGCATTCAAGGCCTCTTGTTTTTAAAAAATTTCAAACAAATTCCTTAATGAAAAAGCGAGCAGGAGCTGAAGGCTGAAAGCTTTTGTTCACACTGCAAGATATGTACTTTGCTACTTGGCAGATTTCTCAAACATTTTCAGAGACATTACTTTGCAAAACAAAGCCCTTCTTCCCCTTTCAACCTGTTATTTCATCTTTGATACATAACATTATTTAGTATAAAAACCATGTTGTTAAAATAAAACCAACTGCCTAACAAGCTGTTCTGCTTAGTTAAAACTTAAAGCTGATCTTTCATTAACTGCTGAAATGACAAATAGGATGGAGTTTATTTGTTTTTCACAGTTTTACCCAAAAATCCATAACCATTTCCTTCTTTTGCCACCATAATCAGTGTTGTGCTGCTAGACAAGAGCAGCAAATATAAAGCAGGTAAACTGCTTATAAACTCTATTGAACAAAGATAATATAATAGCTCTGCCTTGACAAACATGCTCCTTACTTGCAGGAAGAGCATGTTCTTTTATACAAATACAGTCTTATAAATTGAGACTGCATGGCAGGAAATCTTTAGACAAAACTGTAAAAAATAATAATTATCAAGATTATTAACATATATATGCATTACAAAGTCAGTGACACTGGCAACTAAATTTAGAAGCTTTATAACATGTATCCTTACAAAATAACAGCAAATTGTACCAAATTTTAAATTATTGTTTCATCCTAAAGGTGCACAGAATATGTGAAGGCAGATGAATGCTTATCAACTTATAACTCTGATCCATAAAACTTGTCTATTCAAAGTTTCTTGTGTTTTCACCTTTAGAACGAAGACAGGGAGTGACACTGGGATAGCACAACATTGTTCCAGTCACAGTATGAGACAAGTTCAAATATGCATATAATACTAAATAAAAGAAAATTAATAAAATTAATACAATGAAAGGAAGTTCGTGCCTTCCTCCCAGATCCAGTAATGATGAGAAATGGGCACTGCCAACACTAGATCTATTACTGCCTTTAGAGAAGGTGTATCTTCTAAGCCTCACAAACGCAATGGCCTCCAGACTGCAGCAAAGACAAAGATAAGCCTTGACATTGACAGTCATGCAAGCACCTGTCAGAGTTCACTGATGAAAACTTGAATCATAGATCACCAACCCTAAAGGCTTCATTTGTCAAGTAAGCTTGAAGACTTTGCTGTCTATCCACATGTTCTTCTTCTAGGCAGACTCCAGGTTTCAGTGAATCTTCTGAATTTCAATTCTGACCAGAGAATGAGGTAAAGGATACTTTATATGTTTTCTGAGGATTAACTTCCTCCTTCACCACAGCAGTAAGCCTATTCACACACTAGCATAAGAGAGAGGCTTTCCAAAAGTTCTTCATAATACAAAAAAATCTGTAGCAAATACAACTATTTTTCACTGAATTCATTATTGCAGGGATTAAACATGAAAGTAACATATCCAGTCTAATATTTAAATCTCTCTTGTTTTTGCAAAACCAAAACAACTTCCTACTAATACATGTATAGTAGAAATAGCTATTCGATAGACATAGTTGGAATGAAAACTATTAAGATAAAGAACTATATCATCATTTCTCAGAGCCATATTTTGAAACAGAATTGTATTTTAAATAAATACTTTGTATGAAGGAAGAGTAAAAAGGAATACTATCACTTACACTTTTTAGTCCCATTTGTGCTTCACTATCCTGACTGATCAAGATCATCAAATGTAATTAAATTTTTATCACTATACTCTTAGTTAAATCATAAAACTCAACTCTGAAATCTAATATGATAAGGAGCTTGAATAAAACCTCAAAATGTAAACAATAAAATTAAAAGACAGCAAATTTTTTGTTACTGGAAAGCAGCTATGTAATTAAAAACTTTATTCAGAAGATAAACCCTTAATGCAATAAAATTTATACAGCATGTGGACCATGGAATACTAGGAAGAAACAAAAAAATATTGCATGATAAGGAGCTCAAATGAAACCTCAAAATTTAAACAATAAAATTAAAGGCAGCAAATTTTTTGTTACTGGAAAGCGGCTATGTAATTAAAAACTTTATTCAGAAGAGAAACCCTTAAATGCAATAAAATTTATACAGCATGTGGACTATGGAATACTAGGAAGAAACAAAAAAATATTGATAATGTTTTATTGAAGAATAGATCTAAAGCCCTAGTAAATTGTTGGATATATAAATAAATAAATAAAAGATTTTTTTTTTTTAAAAGATTCTGCTGACAAACCCAATGCTGAACAAGTGTACAAGACAACATTTAAAAGTCATAGAAAGGAGATAAGGTTGACCACAGGCCATGATAAAACATCGCATCACAGATCTCTAACGATACACTGAAATTTAATCTACATAAGAAAAATATTGAGATCAGAGCAACATTACAGACTCGGTTATTCATGGGTAATATTTTCATAAATTAACATGGAGTCAAAAACTATCACGTTTGGGGGTGCCATACTGCTGCTAAAGATGTGTATTTTAGGGAAGAATACAAAACTGAGACCCTCTCTGCTAAGGAATGGGAATTATAACTATCTTTAGGTGTCATTCTAAGGTCTGGTATTTCTTTTTCTCTTTTAAATTGCCAGTAAATATCAGGCTAAAATTCAACAGTCATCCCAATATGGGCATTTACCGTGCTCCTTTAAATGCAATTATATTATATACAATGAAGTGACCAAATAAAATGCATTTATATTGTACAATCTATGTACTGTTCATTATTACTGGTAGAAACAGAATTTAAATCCTGTTATGTTAGACAGAATATAAATAATAAAAATAATAATAAAACTTCCTATCCTAGAGGCACAGAATATGAAAAAATAACTTCCTCATTCCAACATCAACAGGTATAATACATGCAAACATCTGATCATAATACAAATACATCTTGTTATATCCACATTTAGACTAGTCCATACTGTTACAAATAGGGAATAAAAACAAATTATGGAAAAAAAAAATTGGTCAAGAGTACCTTAAACCAGTTGGTTACACAAAATTTTGTTTTATAATGAAGGGGTTCCACATAATATGACAGTCACTTAATTAAACCTGCTGATTATGTTGCTTAAAAGCTTATCACAACCTTTTCTTAATTTTCTCTGATTTCATTAGAAGTCAAAGCTTTCTTGGGAAAGAAAAGGAAGCGGAACAGAAAAGACAGGTTTGATACGAATGAATTATAGGAGCATGTACACCTTATTAGAGCTGCATAATAATGAGTAGAATTTTTACCCTAGGTAATACGGCTGCATCAAAAGCAGCGTGGTCAGCAGGTAGAGGGAGGTGATTCTCCCCTTCTACTTGGCTCTTGTGAGACCCCATTTGAAGTACCAAATTCAGCTCTGGGGCCTTTAGCATAAGAAAGACATGGACCTGCTTGAGTGGGTCCAGAGAAGGGCCACGAAGATGATCAGGGGGCTGGAGCACCTCCCCTATGAGGACAGGTTGAAAGACTTTGGGTTGTTTAGCCAAGAAAAGAAGGAAGAGGCAAGGAGGAGGCAAGGAGGAGGCAAGGAGGAAGAGAAAAAAAAGAAAGAGAAGAAGAAGAAGAGGAGGAGAGGAGAGGCGAGGCTCGGGTGAGACTTTACAGTGGCTTTCCAGTACTTAAAGGGGGCGTACAGGAAAGATGGGGAGGGATTCTTTATCAGGGATTGCAATGACAGGGCAAGGGATACTGGTTTTAAACTGAAAGAGGGTAGATTTAGATTACATATTGGAAATAAATTCTTTACTGTGAAGGTGGGGAGACACTGGAACACGTGGCCCAGAGCAGTTGTGAATGCCTCCTCCTCTGTGGAAGTGTTCAAGGCCAGGTTGGATGAGGCTTTGAGCAACCTAATCTAATAAAAGTTGTCCTTGCCCATGTCAGATTTGGAACTAGATGATATTTAAGATATCTTCCAACCCAAACCATTCTGTGATCTGTGATTCTATAGTTTAATATTGACAGTCTTATGGTCCTTTTGTTTTGTACTGGCTGTCATTCCTTGTGTTTGTAGTTTCATTTATCACACAATTTCTCCATTAACTTCAATGTCACATGTTCCTTTTATCATTAGCCACAACAGGAATGACTCCCTGACTAATAAGGGATTACAGCAAGGGGTGGGAGAAAGGCAGGAAAATAAATGGATAATCCATTAGCTAAAACCTTGAACCAAGTGTTTTGCTCTGGAAACACACACAGGCAAAGCCTTTCTATGGATGCTTTATCCAAGGAAACCAGCAACTTGTTAGTTTGGTGAAGCATAGAGCTGTTTTTGATGCTGCTTCTCTGTTGCTTAACATCTTAACATGTAGCCATTATTTTAATTCCACTTGACATTTGGCTGTTTTTCGATGCTGCTTCTCTGTTGCTTAACATCTGTAGCCATTATTTTAATTCCACTTGACATTTTAGCCTTTTCAATCTTTAATAACACACCACTAAGAAAAGGGCAACTTATTTAAATGCTAATATGCTTAACACGAGTTTCTAAATGCTTAATCCACTATCCTTTGGTTTATAAAGCATTAAAGTTTTACCGTCAATTACTTTTCTCCTGAGCTATATACAGGGATTGAATTATTTCCTAGGCTGTTTCAGATGATCCAGAAACTGAAGCTCTTAAGAATCCTACTTGAGACAATCACTGTGGTATGTGATGTGATCTTCCTACATACCAAAATTTTTACATAGCAAAGAATTGCAAAATGCATTCTACATATCATCAAGATGAGCTTTAAAATGATGGGGGTAAATCAAGACGTAGTTCAATGCACAGATGAGATCAAAGGATCCCTAGCAATCTCAGTATGAAACAGAGCTGGTCTGAAGATTAAACCGTGTCCTTAGGCATTCCGCTAGTGGTAGATTTACTAGATGATCTCCTTCCACATGCAGTAAGTACAGGCTCCTTTGGTCACATAACATTGACACACTATAGGGGTTGTGCTTGAACTGCTTGGCAAGCACAAAGCATCCAAAGTGATCACAGGGTTGCTCTTGTCCTAAGCTTTATTTTCTGTCACTGGAACATTTTTGTGGCTTGTCTTTTTCAATTTCTTTCAGAATTTCCAGAAACTTCCTACAAACACTTCACTTCTGTAGTAGCTCTTCCAACACTGTGTGCTGAGACAAGACCATCTCCCCAGTTCTTACACTTCTAATTTACCTGTAGATCTCATAGGCCATTTCAGCATTAATAAAGATAGTAATTATTCACTAGAAATAATAATTTTGTTTAACTGTAGGTCCATTTCACTAACAACTGTTTTCCAAAATCAGTCTCTTACCTGGTTTAGCATGCAGACTCTGTTCCACACATACCACTACATGTTCGGTTACACTAAGATGCCTAGTTTAAAACTGTAGCAATTCCAACTAACTATTCTTTCACAAAATCTGGGTCATGGCTAACTCAACAAGGACTTTATATACTAAATTACTGATGAAAAATAGATAACATTGTTCAACAAGTACTGGCTCCTGAGGGCTCACTTTCTGATGACTCTCCAGCAATGAATTAACAACAAAATTTGCCACAGTTTTTCAATCTGGCCAATGTATTATTTTAGTCCCATCCAAGTATATGGTTTGGGTTTTGATCCAGATGTCATATTGGAAATAAGGTAAACATTGTATTCTTTTTATCTATTAGTTCTGTAATACTGCCAAAAATGTAATAAGGTTATTTAAAAAGATCTATTTTATAAGAAAATATGTTGAGTGGTATTGATTTTTGTCTTCTAATTCCCTGTTGGTAGAGTTCTTAAAATATTGGCTAGATACTTTTCCTGCTACTGCAGTCTAAGAAATTCTGATCCAAAGATTGATTTTAGTTTGCCTGCTTCAGCCTCTGTCTTTCTTCATAAATCTAAGCACTCTGTCATTTCTTCAGAGAAGTAGCTACTCCCACCCTAAGGAAAGCCACCACCACAGCTAAAATACTGCTGCTGCTGCTTCAGATAAAGGTGTTAACAAACAAATGTTTTGCTTCCATCCACAGGAACACTACCTGGGGACTTCTGTCACAATATTAGATTTTCTAAGTGCCTGTAAATATTCCTGTGTTTCCTCATTAGCACAACAAATACACTGAATCACCTGGCACTGTCTTTGTACTGAACACATCTTTTCTTTCATGCTATCAGCTGGTTATCTCAGCTTCCCTTTGTAGCAGTTCTTTAGCTCACCACCTCTCTGAATTCGCTACCAAAACCTCATTTAGTTCTCTGCATCATCTTGACATTTCTACTCCCTTATGAAACTTTTTAAGTGTCCTAGAAAAAAAAAAAAATAATCAAAAAGATTGTCTTCACTGCAGTATGATTTAGTTTCTGGCCTCACATTGTTTACTTCCCTCTTTGAGATACTTTTGAAATTTCCCTTGATGGATAAAGAAGCAGAATGAAATAGAAAAATAACCACTTCCTCACTGTAATGTAGTTTATTCACTACATTTTAGCAATTAACATTCTAAATTTTTCAGACATGTTCATTCACATTTCAACTTTAAAAGTAATTTGAGAAGTTGCTAAGCAACGGTGACCTGCCATCTCGTCAGTTAATAACTTTTATTCTGAGAACATGATGAAGCCCTCATCAGATTTGAGTGTGCACATTTTGCTATCTCTCCCAGCTGATATTCTCCTCTTAATACACTGCAACCCAAAGAATCCTCTATGCCACTCAACAAAGCCATGATGACGTTTTTCAGTTCACCTCTACATCAATTATCACAAACACAGGCAATTTTTTTTTAACTTAACAACAAAAGGATTTTAATTAGGATTCAGATGTCCTTTCATTCAAGAAATGTTTCAGCCTCCAACCTGTGCTACATCTATTCTACAGCTTCCACTGATTGCTAGTCCTGTAGTTACTCATCAGGCTACTCTTGCTTCTAATACTGCAATAACTATTGTCATCTTCCTAAAAATATGTCTAGTGATAAACTAAAATGTTTTACAGCACAGATACTGTAATCTAAGTAGAATGAATCTGTAACAAAAGGACTTGACAGAAATAATCAAGAAATTATTTATTTTTCTTCCAGAATAGAAACAAAAAACACAAGGGATACACCAAGAATGAAAACAAACGTACACCATGAAAGCACATGAATAATTCCAACGACACTTGGAGAAGTGAACTGCAGAAACATGCAGAAGGATTCCATTGATCAAGAAAAGAAGGGATGAAACAAATCCATGGATTTTTCACACTGGTGGACTGTTTATAATTCAGGCCTTTACTGCATTTGCTAAGAAAACTACTACTTATATTTTCAGTACCAAAACCAAAAATTACTTGTGTTGTTATTGGATATCTGTGGGATGTCACATTAGCTGTGATATAACAATGCACAGATACCCTAGCAGGTAAATATAAACACTATTTTCATTGTAGAATCATTTAGGTTGGAAAAGACCCTCAAGATCATTGAGACCAATCATTAACCTAAGACTGCCAAGTCCACCATTAAACCATGTCCTTAAAATACACATCTTTAAAACACCTCCAGGGACAGTGACTCCACCACTTCCCTAGGCAGCCTGTTCCAGTGCTTGACAACCCTTCAAGTGAAGAATTATTTCCTAATATCCAATCTAAACCTCCTCTGGCAAAGCTTGAGGCCATTTCCTCTTGTCCTATTGCTGGCTACTTCAGAGAAGAGACCAATACCCACCTCACTGCTACCTCCTTTCAGATAGTTGTAGAGAGCAATATGGTCTCCCCTCAGCCTCCTTTTCTCCAGACTAAACAACCCCAGTTCCCTCAGCCACTCAAGTTCTTTTAAGAAATGCACTCTAGAGTGCTTTATAGGTTTCAATAGAACATTTAAAAAAAAATAATCAACTAGCAAAGGAGAGATCAAAATGAAGGCCAAGCCAAAAAGAAACCAATTAAGACTTCAGTATAAAATTTAAGATGCTAGAAAAATTAGAGGCAAAATCAGAGGAGACTGACCAAAGCTGACAAGATCACTCTGAAGACTAATGCACAACTTTTCATTGATGAAGGACAGGGAGAAAACAGCATACAATTAGTTGGCACCTCCCTTGGGCTGACTGAGAAGAGGCAAACAAGAAAAGATATGTGGTATAACTGGCACAGTTTGAGCACAGATCAATGCCGGATGAGAAGTCAAAGTGAGAAATGAGCACAAATTCAGGATCTGTCAGATAAACAAACCAAACAAATTTACTTTAGAGCAAGTCTTCTGTGGCTACGTGCCTTTCAGAAAACCAAGGGCAAGTGGAAAGCACTGTTTTGAGCTTGTAAGACAGTAATTGGGTAATGATGACAAAGACAAGGCTGAGTATTTGATCAATTGTAGAATGGAAAGAAAGAATATTTTGTGAATGTATTTAGGAAAACCTAAAAAATACAGATTCTCTCAGAGGAAAAAACATAAATTCATCATATTTGAGACTATTCTTACCTGTTTGCTGAGGTGAAAGGCCTTTTGCTGATGGAACTTTCAAATTAATTCTCCTTGATGCCAACACTGGAATAGAGAACTTCTTAGGAACCTTGAAGAATTCTTTCATGCTCACTTCTACACTGTAAACTACATACTTCAACTCTGGGGGGAATTTACGAGGTTTGAGAAGTGCATATCTCTGCAAGTGAAGGAATAACGTATACATATGAACAATAATCTCATAATTTCAGGTTAAGAAATGTAAAATTATACAGTTTAAGGGTGTATTTCTAAAACTGAATTGGCAATTGGGCAATTCATATAGAAATTGTTGAGAGATACTTCTAAATAAAAACTGTCTTGTGTAAATTTTTTAGACATCTTGCATCCAAAATATTAATTTAAGAAAAATACATTTTGAAATGCAAAGTAAAACTACTTCCTACCCAGAAATCACTCTGCAAACCTTTATAGGTATTAAGGGAAGGCAAGAAAAAGGGAGAAAAAACATGAAAAGAAAAACATATTTTGTATCAGATATAGACAAATGTTTCTTCTTTCACTTCGTAAAGTCTCTGAAGAATAAAAAGCATGAAAAGGAAAATTATTTTTATATTTTGTGAGGGATAACTACATAGTTAGATGAGCTAACTTTGAAACTTTAACGTTGACAATATATTTGAGAAATCAAAGCATTAGAATTAATCCTCCTCTTGGTAAAAAGCATTGCTAGTCCACAGCATGGAACATATTAGTAAAGGATTAGCACAGTATGTAAAGGCAAACTTAAAACAGGCATCTAAACCTCTTAATAAACTAAATTTGACTCCTGTAAGATAGCATTACAAAAATAATGCAATGATTTCATAAATCATTGCTCAAAATTGCCGTTTTCAATCCAATAACATCATATAATTGCAATGCTCAAGATTAATTGTAAATTGAACAAATTTAGAATCTAAAACTAGTCATATCTTTTTTTATAGACAAGTCTTTGAATTAATTACTATTGTGAATTATATTGAAGCAAATCTAGGGAAGAGATAAATACAGAAATATTCAGATTGTGTTAGGAAAACTGGTTTATTCTCAAAGCCTGTTGGTTTTAAATAATGTCAGGACAGCAGGTATTGCAGTACATATTGCAATGTGACAAGGAATGGTGATCCACTGGGGGAATACAAAAAGGCAATTTAAAAGGGAAGCTTATTGTTCTTAAGAATTACTGTTAAGGGTAATATGGTCAAATTACTGATCAAATCAACTGGGTTTGTGTTCTGTTTTGGGTTGGTGGTTTGTCTTTTTTTTTTTTTTTTTCCCGTTTTAACATAAAACTCATATTCCCTTGTCAGTTTTAGAAAGCAGACCTACACTCTGCCATTGTTTTGTTTTGACTATGAATCTATCATTCCAAGTATCAATATGGTGTTAAACAAAAGGTACAAAAAGTATATATGGAATTTGGAAACCTCTTAAGCTTCAGTTGCTAATATAGGTTTTTAACACAAAAAAATAGAAACATTACTATTCCAGATTCTTGTTTTATGAAGAACAATTGGACATATGTATGTGACTAAAAAAAAATACTCATCGAAACATTCAAAACCAAACGTATGTTAACATAGTTCTTTTTTTACTGTATTTTCACCACTTGCATGGTGCAAATATAATTTACAGAAGGGACAAGAAGAATTGTTATGTGAGTTGAAAATCTGAATTCACTAATTATTAATTTCTATCATGCAAGACTGGAAGTTCACTGACAGTTGTCTCTCTCACACACACACACAAAATAAAAAAATCAATAGGTGCTAATAATTCAGTCACTAAATTAATAACAAGTTCAATTTCTTTCTGATAGGACTGAAATAACAGAAGACTTTGCAGTGGGAAAAAATATATTTCATTCACACTTGTAATGGGAAGTTACAAACCAAAAGTATTGCATCTATTTACCAGTTTAAATATTGGCATATTCAAATATAAATTTATACCTACACATGATTTTAGTAATTAGATTATTTTCCAATACTAGATACAAATCTAACAAGATTAAAAATTTTCAGGAAGTCTTAATTGACAAAGTGATTTTAAGATGACCTTTGGTGGAGCACTGAACACTTTTAAATTACAATTATATTGAAGAGATAGCTTATGATTTAAAAAAAATAACTGAAAAGCTTTATTTTAAGATCCTTGTTCATGCTATCTCATTTTTAAAGATCTGTTAGGAAAAAAGACAGCTGGTTAGTATTACATAGTCTATGAGCATTTCAAATATTTCCTGGTACCTTGTCAAGGAGTAAAGGATGAAAATATTTTTAATGAGACACCTAGATCTCTTTGAAAGGGGAAAAGAAAATCCTGCAAACACACACAAGATTAAACTCTGTTGCCACGAAGGGTAACATTTCCAAGAAAAGATAAAATGTCCAGAGCAATTCAGATAAATGTTGCAGCTGCTTTGCTTCTTTTTAGCATTTTTCAGGGCAGTAAGAGTTAAATGGAATTTAATATTTTTTTAACTTTCATTATCAATAGCAGGTCTGACTGCTGTGCTACAGTAAAACAGATTCCAACATGTACTTCATCAGTGTAATGGTTCATGATATTGCAAGTGTGGAAGTTAAGAATAGTATTTGCATTCAGTTCCTAGGAATAGTTTATTTTTTAGAATAATTTTTTTAAAAATGATTGGAGGTTGTATAAAGCATCAGAATTAAACTCGATATTTTTCAGACTGATTGAATTTCCAAGGTATTTTCTTAGATATACCATCTGCACTGTATAAAGGCTGTGTAAAGGATGGCAGATTCTATTACAGAACGTTGAGGCAGCTTACTCTCTCCTTGCATATCACTGTTTTCCAAATCCTAATTTAGCCCCATTTCCTCCTTCCAGGAATTAACTTCTAAAACTGTTCCTCGTGAACAAAAATATTTATTTTGTCAGTCTTTCAGAATCCCTGTGGTCAATCGTGTTTGCCATCTCCCATAATCCCACATCAAAAGATAAGTGAATACATTAGTCCCACTTAGAACTTTGACAAATTGAAATCTGACCACAGACCCTTTCTGTGAAAGGTTCATTCCTATTCAAATGTACCTAATGTAACTTTTTAATTACAATATCTTCTCTCTTCAAGGACACCAACTTTCTTTCTCAAAATAAAAACCCCATTTGTATTTAAAAAAAACCCAAACTGTTCAAACTGAGCTTACAACTTTTCCATAATCACATGGAAGATGACAAAATTCTTCTTGAATCATGAGGGACTATCAAGAGGACAAACTTTAGAGATCAGAGCTGGACAGATGTAGGATGAGATTCTGTCACATCAGCCAAGCAGTGGAAGCCATAGCTTCAAGTGCACAAGCTCTCTACTCATTTTCCATTGATCCAAACTAAAACTCATCATCACTACCATGACGTGCTATGATAAAAATATTCAAGATTGCTTAGTTACAGGGACAGTAGGATAGAAAGATAATGTACAATGTCCTAACAGCTGGGATACAGCTAAGGATACAGAGATCTGATGTCCACACTCAAATGAGTCATGTCTACAAAGGGAGGCAAAATGGAGCCCAAGTAAATACTTTTTTACAGCTTAACTATGAGGACACATCCGGACACAGTGGGAAGTGCAAGCTTTAGTTTTGGGATTCCTGTACAACAGGAGTTCTCTTCCTTTCCTATCATAGTATCTAATTATACCAGGAGATGACTGGCATCTCTGACTATGAAGAAAGAGGTCTGTATGTAGAAACTGGGTCTATTTGTGCCTCTTTAGGCAGATTCTAGAAAAAAAAGGAAAAGTGAGGCATATTGTTTTGAATTTCACTTCACTGACTGCAACATCCTTTCCCTTGCATACCCAAGTGAATGAATTCTATTTATTCTGTTATTTTCTTTTCTTTTATTCACTTCCTTCTGTTTACCACCATTAGCAACTTCAATCTAAACTAGTTCTGTTCTTCTTCCACATTATCTCCTCTTCCTTTCCAGATATCCTTTTTCTGCCCTTGTTATTTGTTCACCTAAACTTCCTACTTACATCTTTCTCTTATTCACCATTTAAAAAGGCAATTTGTAATGCCAGTTCCAGTCCTAAAAGTGGCACAGAGTTCCATCCTATATTCCTTTTACTACTATCTAAAAGTGGTTTAGGATGAATTAAATTAATTAAATACTCAGGAGGTAAGAAATTAACACAATTGTATACTTAGAAAATAAAATTCAGAACTTTCCTAACATTTTTCATTGAAAACGATTAAAGAAATCACTGTCTGAAACAGGCATGCAACAAGGTTATTATTTAGTTTCTGGTTTTTTAAGCCTTGTGTATATTTATAGGATATATACTAATAGAATTAAACAGCTTAAGGCTTCTTCTCTCTTCATTACTTACATTACCCTAACTGCTTTATTAAATTATGATGCTATTTGGTTTCACATTTATTTTTTTTTTTAAATTATACTAAAGTTTAAGCAAAAAAAAAAAAATCCTTTAACAAATGGTTTGGGTTGTGTTGGCAGGGCAGTAGAGGTTACTTCTGGCAGACAGGGAGGAAGAATGGCAGGTTAACTACTTAACCTTGCTGCTAGGAAGTCCATCAGTGCCCAAGATTGTAAAATAAACTATTAAAATTCTATTTCTAGCTGATTTAAAACTAATTTATGATGTAAAAGACAGAAATAAAATTTTAGCTAAGACTCCTGCTCCTTTCCATTGAATGTCCTTTGAACATCCATTTCCAAACTCCTCAGGCTTGTTGATTGTCACTTCTGTACTCTGATTGCACATTAACTAATACTGGCCCAGCAGTAACACCATTTAGAACAAAAACCCAACACAGTAAATAGGTTCTGATCAGTACGACAGCTTTTACGGGAAAGAAATAAATATCCTTTATTTTTTGGTAACTCTAATCATTAAAGACAATCAAAACTGGTCTTTGTTTCTTACAGTGAGGAAAAACAGTAGTACAAAAATAGCTAAGACTTTCAACCATGTGTATAGATAGGTCGAGTAAAAACACACAGCACAAGTTACTGAATATGCATATCCAGTTCAACCCCAAAAATATGGCCTACATTTATTACTATTTTCTATGTGATTTTAGTAAGCATTAGTAAAATGTAGTTTAATAAGAATGGAAAGCATGCAATTATTTACGTATTTATTCTTCAATTTTACAGGCAAAAAATGGACCAAGTAGTAATAATGTAAGAGAATATTCCCTTCTGTTCATCCATTATATAAAACAATTATGACTGCAGCAAGTGAGGAGAAAGATGGAATAGAAACCAAAAAGGGAAGAGAATAATAGATTTCCAGAGATTCTAGATTTATCTGTAACCTACGACCTATCTTTCAAAGGATTTCATGAGCCTAAACAATTCAATTCATCAAACCACAGCAGCTGTGGATGGGATCTTTCGGTGGTGATGATGGGACAGTTTAGACAACGAACCTAAAACCATACTTCAGCTCCAAATTTAATTGCAGAACACCAGCCCCCCTCAAAAAAAGTTTCTTCACTTAATGCCACCAACATTTCTATATTGTCATTTTTATACAGACAGTAAGAATTTATAACCAAAAGTTATTAGGAACACTTTTCAGAATTTAATTTGCATAGTGGATTACCATATTGAGATCTTTGTCTTTTCTACATCAGTATACAGCAGAACTTCTCCATTTTATTTCTCATAAGCAATTATAAGTCTCTCTGTATATGGAGTAAAATACTTTCTACATTTTAGTATCACTTTTCACATGATATTTTATTCAGTGTTAGTACCCACCATTATGTATTTTCTAACTAATCTAATTGTCCTCCACTCTTCTACAATACAAGTAATTTTAGAACTCATATTAGATCTTAGCATACCTAGTGCTACAAAGAGTGTTACTATTATGTTCTGTCTTGATTACATCCACAGCTTCAGAGCAGTCAAGTCTTTCAAGTATTTGCTAAGTGTCTGTGGTATTAAGGGAATTCAATTATGAGAAGTTTATAAAGCGTTACCACAGCAGTGGATTAGCTCTAATCCAAAAGGAAATTATCTGAGTCTAGATTACACAGTTACTATTCTTGTTCCACTACAAACATGTAACAGATTAAATCTACTCTCATTTTTCCTTATTTAATTTACTTTAGATTAATTTTTAAATTTATCTGTAAACAAAAGTAATAAATTTAGCAACATCAAGACACCAGGGAAAATTATTTTCCTCTTAGTACTGGGAATCATGTAGCACTGAACTACACTCAGGGAACAGTCTAACTGGAAAACTGGAATAGCACAGCTGCCCAACAATCTGTCTAAGGACAGGTAACATCAGGTTCACAAGGGAAATTAAAACGCAGGGTGTGGTTATCATCCATAGAAGATTACATTTTAATTCTATGAGAGCATTCTAATTCTATTTTCATGAGAAAAAAAGCTTGCTTATTTGGCAATATTGTTATTATAAATTTATTTAGAAGCACTAACTGAATGTTTAACGGACTACCTCGAGAAAATTTTTTGTTTCTAGATGTTGAAATCTTGGGAAAATACCTCTGGGTTGGAGTGATGTATAAGTAGGGAGCTATAGCTTATAAGGAGGATCTGTGGTTTTTGCCAAAATTATTTTGTATTGACTGCAAGACAAGGAAAAGTCTGTCCTGCTCTTTGATTTATTCTCAAAGTCTACTCTTTAAAAACAACAAAAAAAAAATCCTGTATGAGAATTTTAACTTCTTACAAAAACCTGCATAAGGAAGGACACTAATACAGATAACTACTACATGGAGTATGAAAGGGTTTTTAAATCAATGGGTATTTTTCAGAAGATAACTGAAGTAAAATGTTAATCATCTTTTTTAACTGCAGCCAAGATTTCTTAAAGGAAGTACTTAATAGTATGGAGTGAGGAAGTAGCTTCAGAATGAACATGTTAGATATTGCAGTGTCTGAGAGGAATTGGGATTAGTAACTGTCAGATTACAGAATGTGTGAAAAAAAACCCATAACTTCATGCTATTTCCTGAAACTTAAAAAATTCAGTCCTACAAATCAAGATCAACTAAATTATTGCAGTAACAGATTACTATTTTTCTCACCTCTATTCTGGACAGCCCTAACAATGCAGTTGCAACTCGAACACTGCTGCTCTGTAGAGTCCCTGTGATCTTTCTTCTCTCATATTCAATAGCTGACATCTGCTGTTGTGCAGCAATGGCCAGGGCCCTCTCTCTTGACTCATTGATCAATGGAATCCTTAGATTTTCTTCAAGAATCTGAGCAAGACCACATTTCAAATATAAAACTGGTTTTACTGCACTTGGACCTGTTAAATAATAAAAAAAAAAAACAACAAAAAACAAAGAATACAAAATTCCTTTGATGTTTAGTTACATGCTATTACTCTAATAGATACTATTTACTCCAGTAATACTTTTTTTTATTAATCATAATGGGGAAATAAAAACAGAGACTGAAATCCAAAGCAAAAGTTGCTTTTCATACTTAATAAAAAATCCCAGACTTTAGTGTTACTACTATTATGACAGTAATGAAAGTTTTTTTTAAAAAAAAAAAAAAAATCTTTTTGCTACCTACACAACACAGCCACTCTTTTATCCCTTTAAATGATGTTGCTTCCCCTTTAAAGGAAGCCACCAGCAATTACTTTAAATAATAGCCACACTGTTTCTGAAACAGGACTGTCAGCAGTTTATCAGTCTGTTTGAAAACAGAAGTATTGGACTACCTATCAAATCGCAACACTGCGTGCAAAACTCGTGTTTTAGAACTAGCAAAATTCTAGGTGAAGATCATAGAATCATAGAATGGTTTGGGTTGGAAGGGACCTTAAAGATCATCTAGTTTCAACCCCCCCTTCCATGAGCAGGGACACCTTCCACTAGACCAGGTTGCTCATAGCCTCCTCAAACCTGGTCTTGAACACTTCCAGGGAGGGGGCATCCACAACTTCTCTGGGCAACCTGTTCCAGTGTCTCACCATGGTACATCTAGCTACAATCTATATTCTGAAGTAGAAAAGAAAAGAAATTATGAAAAAATATTTATGTAGACTATGTTGAAAACAATATGAGAAAGCTGGAGAAGATAGCTAACAACTAGTTGCCTCTCTGAAGAGAAAGGACTGGACAACATTAAAAGAAATAGCTGATAGTTACACTGTAATATCTTTATTTCATTTCACTATAAACAATCGCTTTTACTAGATGTATTTAATTTTAATAAAAATGCACAGGAACTAAAGAATATTTGCAAAGAAAAATAATTTTCTCTATTTTACTCTTTTCTCCCTTCTATTCACTTTACCTTCTAACATACTGCTAAAATGCAAAACATTTGGACTATCCATTGGAAGTAATCCTGAAGGCAAAGGCATATCACCTGTTCCCTCTATCAGGTATAAAAATTCTCCAATCTGAAACACAAGAACATACACATCCACGCAATTCAGAAAGCAACTCATGCAGAACAGAAGGCAAAATATTAAAACTAAAACCAAAGATATCCTAGTGATACTTAAGACCTGACTTGTGAAATAATTTACATATTCAGAAGAATCATTATTCTAAAATATATTTAAATAAAATAATAATTTCAAACCCTGTTATGATAATAAAGTACCTTTATGGGAGAATATTAAATCTGAAAAGTCAAGAAATTTCAATTACTTGTATCCTTTCCAACTCCTCATATAATTTAACTGAAGGAGGATACCCTGACCCATAAATACAGCAATAAAGTGAATTCTAATTATGTGCTATAGCCACATTTAATTTAAACACATATATGAGCTTACTCCACTGCTCTTCACTACTAAGAGCGTTTTTTAAAAAATGTTTACAGTCATTTTGAGCCAGTAACCTTTCTCTAGAAACCAAAAAAGAGAAAAATTCAAGGCAAGTTAGTATCATGTATAAATTCTCCATTAAGAAGAAATAAAGTAAACAAATCTTAATTATTTCATCAAAAATAATGGAAAACCTACAGAAGCTTGAAAGTAAACATAAACATAACCTAGAACAAAGGAAGATAGCAATTTGTCATAGAGAAAAGGATAAATTACTTAGCAGAGAAATAAGACTTTGAATTATAGATTAAACAAAAAAAAAGGTACAAATGAAAGACAGAAATTATTTTTTAACAAAAGAAAACTCACTAAGAGTACTCCAAATTATAAAGGCCACAATCAGAACATCCTGAAACTAAAAGATACCTATATATCTATCTGAATTAGGCAGGAGATTGAATAGATATATTACTACTGCTTTGATAACTTCTTTTTATTTGCCACAAACTTTTTTAGACAACTTTAGCTTCTACTGATTGCAAGGTAAAGGATCAAATGCTGCTGAAACAACTGATATCATTTGCACAGAAGGTCATCTCTTTATTTCATATTCACATTCTGTAAAACTCTGCCCTAAAAATGCATATTCTGTCTTTTATTTTTCATTCCAGATATGAAGGAAATAACTTACTTATATAATTTAGTCCATCTGCCAAACAATGCAATGTTTTCCCTTTAATATTGGTCAATAACACAAGACTAGTCTGCTTTTTATTTTGCCTTTATTCATAGTTTTTTCAGATATTGGTGTTAAGGCTGAAAACATCAGAATGATGTTTCTGACCCAGCAAAAGGAAAACTATTCAGCCTTGCTCGTATTTTCTCTCCTTCCTTGCTTCAAGAGTTCAGACAAATCTTCCTTGAGAAGGATTAAAGAAACCTACAGCAAAACTGGTTTCCCACACATAAACTAACGGTCACTCCTGGGAACCAATTTAAACAGGAATTATTCCTGTTTGACACAGTGTTTTGGCTCCATAAGGACCATTAACAAGCTCACAGCACATATAATTAATTTCATGAAGATATTGGTTCCTAGGATGCCATTCTACTATCAGTTACTTTTCTTGTCATTACTTATAGGTAGGAACAAACTTCCACATTTCCCTCTTTGCTTTGAAGAATTCTTGCTTTTTGATTTTCTAGAACACAAATCCTGCTTTCTTTCTGCTGAGTTTTTTCCTGATGCTTTGGAATAGAATGGGTATTTCAGTGTATTTTGAGTTTAGCTAGTATCTCCACGGTTTTAATGCCTTATATTTCCATTTTCCATCGCTGCATCAACAGCAGGATAGCATCAACATTTTGTAGGGTTTACTGTTAACAAAAATTGTTAATAAAATAGCTGTTGAACTACAATTAGCTATTTATCTAATCACATTGCCAACTGGTGTTTCAAAGGAATGTATAGCTACTAAGAATTTGCAGTCAGTAGTTAAGAACAACAGCTAGTAAAGAGTTCTCTTAATAAACTACTTAATTTTATAATAGACATTTAGATGTGAAAGTCTGGACTGATACTCTTAAACTATGACTTAATAAATCACTATCATTGAAACCATGGGTTGTTCACATTTACATTAGCTCCCAGAAACAAAGTTATACAGAAAAAGCAACCCAGATACGTTAACTAATATATAATTTCTTCTCTGAAAAGATCTATGCTAAAAATTTGAAGAATGTAAATTTCTATTTTTCCTTAAAAATAAAGAAATATTGAAGTGAATTCTTGAGAAATTTGACAACTTGTGCTGTCATTTCAAACCTTGGAAAAGTTAACATACAGATTAGTTCAAAACAATGTAAGCAACATACTTGAGTAGGTCAACAAACCCAGATCAGTGTATCTTCTTGTTTTTATTACAGATATATAGCTGATGCAATGACAGATATGATTCCTAGAAAGATTCAAGTCTAACTACTGATTTGAAACTCAATACCCTCTTCACTGATAGTAATGAAGAAGCAGTCTTATTCTGATTACTGTTTTTGTCCATTTGTCAAAAGCACAGCAAAGGTAGGTAGGAAAATATTACAGAAATACTAGATTAAATTATACATTAGATTATATACAGTACAACTGCATATTTGAATGATACTTCATAATTGTATGAAACTATTTAATCATCATAACAGCATGGTAGCTACACTTGTTTGTCAATCAGATAATGGTAAGATTGAAATATTGCAGGCACATACACAATATTTAAGCAAGGCGATTTCTACTTGTGCCATTACTGAATGGCCCTAAAATCATATCAGCTATCTTTCAGTTTCATCTTTCCCTGGGAGATTTACTGTATTTTCTTACAAATTAAACAGCTACATGGATGAGACTTAATTTTTCTAACCTGACGTGCAACATACCAAAAATTTTGCACTTTCAGCAGCCTTTAAATGCATCCCACCTACTCAGCTAAGCTGAAAGGACTAGATGTTTCAGAAGTAGTTACCATACAGGACATAACAGTGGTTTCTCTGAGGCATTAATGCTTCCTGCTATGGTAAGGTCAACTAGTTCTTTGATAAGAATGGTGACTAGTAGTTAGGTGTCTAAATTTAGTTGTTTCTAGATCACCACTACAGGCTACACTGGGCCTGGTAGAAATGTTCTTCTCCCTTTGCACTTCAAGTATAACTGTCCCATAGCTCTGACCACGTCTCTTAGATTTGCTTTCCTCCAATTGTCTCATTCTTGCCATTGTTTCCATTTCCATTCTCCTCATAAAATTATTCTGTTCTCAGACTCTATACATAATGTAGCATGAGCCTTCTCTTCTCATTCAGGGTATATACTTGTGCTTCTACTAAAGAAACAAACAGGGTGAATGCCAATAGCAGAGGTCTAAAGAAAGAGCATAAAATCACAGTAAGTAAAAGAAGATCCCTGTCACATCTGCTAGCAGGAACCAGTAGGTTAGAGTCTTCCTTGTCTAGAGACTGCATCTAGATATTTCATTGAATAAAAATGATGGACCTAATGTTCATGAGTTTGTCTAATTTCTTTTGAACTAGTTAACAGTTTTAGCATCCAAAGTGTCCTATGAGTTACAGAAGTTAAATGTTGTATATGAAAAAGTACTTAATTTGGTTCAGTTTGCATATCCTGCCACAGCTGCTCTATTAGTTTTCTGCAACTATTCATAATTCTATGTACCTGTCATCTCTCTTAACAATCTCTTTTTTAATTACAGGAAATTAACTGTTTTAAGTATCTGTCACTATAAAGAAACTGTTACATCCTTTTGATCATGCTTCTTTCTTTATTTTGTTTCCCTATTCCTATTATATTGCTTGCTGGGCTGACAGCACACATTATTCAAGATGCGTACACCATAGCTATTTAGAAAGGTATACCGAGGTTTCACATTTTAATGTTTATTTCTTTCCTAATAATTTCTCCTTCTGAATTATGCTGAGCAGTGGATTGATGCTTCATTGAACCATCTACAAAGATTGCTATCTTCTGACATGAGGACATTTATACAGCCTCTTTGTGGCTGATTCCCTGGTGCCAATAAGGCATGAGCTCACTGTCTTACTGTAGGCTTTGACAGACTATCCCTTTTCTGTCTCTGCTAATTTTCAAGAAACCCAAGTGAACTGTACACTCTTTTAACACTTCCAGCCATATGGCTTGCTTTTTTAAAAAATGGTCAGTAGTTTCAAATATTGAACAAGGTCAGATACAGGCTTGGGCATCATTGCATTAGTGTCATTTTCCTTTAAAAGCAAGGAAAAGATTAATTTGGCCAGGTGGCATAGCTGAAGTTAAATTAAACAATAAAAACAAATACCAAACATATAAACAGTAAGGACTAGCAGGAGTCCTTCATTCTATAGTAATTAAAAACATGGAAGGTGAGACCGTGCAGGAGAAAAAGCATAAGTAATTTAGTTTTAGTTGTATTGTTAGTATCATTACAAATCATGAAAACATGTCAGAGAATGGCAGATGCATGTAATTGCACAAAGGGAAAGCTGGAACACAGAGGTAGCACTATAAAAGTAAGAAGCAGAATGCAAGCCTTGAAATCAACCACACATAAAATAAGACTAGAAAAAAAAAAAAAAAAAAAAAAAAAAACAGGGTGTTGAAAAACATTGACAGCTAGAGAAAAAACACAGCAGAGAGGTTAAAGAGGTGAAAAGACTGACTAAAGACACGGAAAGAAGAAGATTGTGACCACTGAGATAAAGGATTACAGGGACATCAATGAAGCTAAAGTGCAAATTTTAAGCTCTGAAAGCTGGTAAAAACTGGGTTTTGATAATTTGATTAAATCAATTTCACTTTAGTATATGTGGCAAAACCCAGGCTCCATGAGTACAGAGAAACTGAAATGGAGTCGGTATTCATGTGCAATCTGTTCAAAAGATTTACCTGCATTGGTGAAAAGGACTGAATGAAATTTGG
This sequence comes from Antrostomus carolinensis, assembly GCF_000700745.2. Taxonomy (NCBI): domain Eukaryota; kingdom Metazoa; phylum Chordata; class Aves; order Caprimulgiformes; family Caprimulgidae; genus Antrostomus; species Antrostomus carolinensis. Next base: position 63,773 of record NW_010340465.1, read on the forward strand.
ATTGGCAGAAAAATTAAAAAAGAGACAGGCCAAGGAAAATTTTTATTATTCTACTCTGACAATGTATCCTAGATACAGTGATAAATACACAAAAAAGTACAGTATAATAAAGACTTTATCCTTTCCCTGCCTATGTCTTATCCAAAAGCATTATTCTTGCTCTCACATCAAGAAAAATTATTTAAATTCCCTATTTGTTTTGCAGCTGAATTGCCTAGAAAAGCCATCCAATTAACATTTCTTGCAGTATTATGTTTATTTGTAATGATTTTACAATGAAAAGTAACTTCAAGCATTTAGTTTAATTCTAATTATGTGGAGATAAAAGAGAAGTAAACTTTGGTTTATTTTTTTTAGCTGAAGCCTGTAATCTTATGTAAATCTCTGACAATTTCTTAAGCAACATTTTCCTCCAAGAATTATGGAAATATTGTATTTTAACCAAAAAAAAAAAAAAAAGAAAAATGTTTTCATTTCTAAAAGTTAGCACAACAGTCACATCTTTATAATTGCATACGTGTGCAAAAACTTTAACTTAAAACATGTACATAACCAATTTCTATATTCATTTACTCTATTCACACATAATTGGCAAACATATTCCAATTCTTAACTGAATAGACTATCACATGAAAACCACTCACAGAACATACTTTCTATTCTTACCAGTTCATTAGCCAGAATGACAATGCAGTAACGTTTTTCCAGATTAAAGGGAAGGAAGTGAATATCTAAGCCTGCAGAACTTCTCCCTTCCACGAACAGTTTTTCCATTGGACTGAAGAACTCATGCAGGAAGCTGGATTGGTCAGCTGTTAAAATAAGTTAAAATGGCTATTTAGATACAACAGCATGTGTTTTAAAATAATGTAGCTTATTAATAAACTGCCTGAGTTTAAATATAAGGATACTGTATACAGCCTCCTGTAGTAATCAGTATTTAAGACACACTTGTAATCAGTAATCAGGATTTATGGTTACACTTGCATAGATGTCCTGCAATATTGCATGCTCTATTATTTAAATACATTTTGGTAATTATTTGTGTTCTTACTTTCTGTGCTAAAACAAAACCAGGGAAAACAGGCAGTTCTCACCTTCAGAAACTCTTTAAGGATATATAGCCTATAAGAAAAAACGACTACTGCCAGAAATAGTAGTACAATTTACTACTACTTAAACAAACAATCTTGCTCTCAGTGGTAGTAACTATGTTCTGTTACAGTCTGAAATCCTGCAGAATCGACAAAAACTAAATATTGGCAAGTTTGCTTTCTTTGCATTACTTTCACAAAAGCATTATGCTGACAAAGTCCTTTCTTCACAAGACACCAAAAATCTTAGGGTTGAATCTGGCAGAATCTGACTGCTTTCTCACTACATGTTTTTCTTCTGATAAGCAATTTTGATAATGCAGATTACTTTTGAACTAGACTTTAATTCAAGTTGGCTGGCTAGCTTTCTAGGAAGTTCAGCAGACTTAACAGAAGTGAAAGTGAGGGCAACAGAAAAGAGTGAAGATCACAAAAGAAACCTATGCCAAACTCTGGCCAATTAAATAGAACTGTTTCACTCCTCAAAAATACCAAGAACCAAGCTAAAGAAAGGCATAGACACCATCTTTCTCTCCATAGTCCAGATTGTTTTCCAAACAACAAAAATACTAGTTTTCCAATATTCATGCTTTAACTAACAGTGAAATTTGATACGAATTTCTAAAGCCTACATAAACAATGACCAAAACCAACCAAACAAACACACACCAACAGGACTGAAGTCCCCTTCCATCAAATAGGGTAAGGCAGCCTTAACAGCAACTCATTTTTTACTAAATAAGGCACTAACTCCCAAACTCGTCTCCTGTTTATTTTTTCCTCATTTAAAGTAAGCCAAACTGTGGAGCAGACTTAATTAGTCTTGTGAGAGCCCTCCCTCCTCGCATTCTTTCTGGATTCTGTGAAATTAAAACAATCGCCAAAGAAATAACATTTAATAAATAATTTTGATTATTTTTTAACAGTTTTCTTCCTTTTTATTATGACTGTTACAAAATTAAAAAATATTCCTAATTCCTATTGCTTTTCACTTAGGACTCTTAACCCTTAATAGTACATGTTCTCCCAGATCAGGGTGTAAAACATGTACAGAAGACTCTTATTTAGATTTTGTTCACCATATTATTGCGAGAATGAAGAGGAAATATTCTCAAAGCAGAAGTGCACTTCTATAAGAAATGAAAACATAATTTTGTTTCCAAAGACCTGAAATGCCATAAAAAAAGTCTCTGTAGCTCCAATCTGATTGAAGCCATTAAAACTTTTGTAACCTACTCATAAATTGGTACAATAGTTGTACCCCACTTCATTATTTAAGGTACATACTTTTTATTTTTATGAACTGTGTATTAGTTGGTTGTTAATCATATCTCAGAATACAAAAAGAGATAATCAATATACCTAGAAGGGTTAGATTATTCAGGTTACAAATCTGCTTTCTACATGATCTCATGGAAACACAACGATATTTTCCAAGAGGACAAAACTAATTTCATAAGGCTATCCTACAAACTTCGCTCAAGTAAACTTTCAACAACCTCAGAAAAGGCTGTAGCTCTAGATTAATATGTTCCAACAGAACTGTTGACTGATATTTCATAGGAAATAGGACCAAGAAATGCACAATCCCTGTTGATGAGTATTTTCAATAATAAATTACGTAAATTGCAAAGGCTCAGTATCAGACTTCCATGAAGCGAGCACACACGGGCCCTTAAAAAAGAAAAATAGATTTCTTTTTCTTTTTTTCTAATGGCAAAATCATTAGAACTACAGTGCAACCTTATAAGTCATTTCATTTAATTATATATATCAGAAGATAAACTCTTCTATAAATAAGTTACTGACCATAGCCATAAATAATAATTACTGAACATACTTTAGATGTCAAAATCTTGTTTATGCAGATAGTCTAATTTCTACTGTACTGACACAAAAGGTATTGTATAGAGGTACTTACACCAGTTTAAGTCATTCTCTTCATTTGGATCTTCAGGTAGTGCACCATTTTTAAAATTTAATATGTTATTTTCAGAACTAAAAGGAAAAAATTAAAATGAAAGCTATACTCTTAAGCTGGACATTCTTGTTACTAATACATAGCCTCATTTCCCCTTCTCATGAATAAGTACTGGAAAAGTAAATGTTTTCAAGAAAGAAAAAAACAAAACAAAAAAACCCCACATTTTGGAATCATCTACCTACCAATAATGTTAGATACTACCTCTTCCATTTAAGTTACTAGTCGTCTTTACAGCAGAGACAGAACATGCTCCCTTCAATTAACCAGTACACTATCACTGCAATACTCATAAAAGCAAAACTCCACATTAAAAAAAAAAAAAAAAATCAAGTATATTCTGCCAGCCCAATAATACTTTTTGGGGACTTAGCCCCAGTTCTCCTCTTTATCATTTCAATAGCCTATGGGCACAGGCAAAGAATTTTTCCCTGGTAAATCATGAAGTGGCAAGGCCTTGCATTCCTCTGATACTCTCAGTTTCCTTCCATTCAGACTTTCCAATTTTTCCCTCAAAAACCACTCTATAGAAATACATCTAAATATATGTAAAACACATTCAGTTCAGATATATTGTGTTCACTCTAGGACTTACATTCATAGATGTTGTAGACATGTATTTAGACTGCTACTTCCTACAGAAACTGATTTGCAAAACTAACAGTCTTTCTTTGCCCCTTATCAGAACATACTTCAGGGACTTGAACTCCTCTTTTGTATCTAAACTTTTTTTTTTTTTAAGCCCCACTTTTTTTTAAGCTCTACCTTCTTTCTAGCTCAACAGTCTCCTCTTTTTAAAGATGAGATAAGCATTCTGCTTTATTCATGTTAACCCAATTACTTTATCCAGGTACCATCCTGAGAGCTAACTGAATCTGTTCTCTTTTATCTGCCTACCTAGGGGTCAAAGTACCTCAACACAACATTAACATTTAGAAACAATAAAAATAAGACATTTAAAGATAGAAAATTTTAAAACATTAATTGTAATTCCAGACTATATGCTTGCATATTATAGAATAGAAGGGGTTTTTTCTGTGCATAAGGCACACTTTGACACAAACATTTTATGTTTATTAGTTTAATTATATAAAGTCACATATGAAAAAAATATAACTATCTAGTAAATGAAGATTCTAGCCTATGGTTTTGCCTTAGTGGAAACCTTGGATATACCACTAGTCACTATTTCAGAGTAAGAATTCATGGTTTGAACTCTAAATGTAAGTTCTGTCTCCAATACACTGTGAAAAGGAACTGTCCAGTGAAGGGGAAATTCAAATTTTTACTGATCACCAATGATAATTTAGGACCAAGGAACAATCTGACATGGAGGGGAAGAAGGACCAACTGGCTGGAAGCAGGAATACCAAAGACAGAATGACTCCCTGTAAGGTGGTGAAGTTTCCTTTGCTGAAGAGATAAGAAATGACAAAGCATCATCTTGTAGCAATGGATCGTGGAACGCAACTGCTCCTTTTGCTGGAGGGTGAACCAAACACCCAGTTAAGGTGCCTGATGCTGAAGCTCACAGTGATGGTGTTGGTGCAAGCGTATAGAAGGAATTAGATCATGTTGCATCTTTGTGGCCTCCTTGTAGAATCGCTTAAGCAGGAGGTCTCCGCCCAATGCATTTCTTCATTAAATCTTTATATTTAAGCACAAATGTGTGTTTAATTTGACTGAAGGGGTACAATAAAAATTCCCCAACACCAGTTCAACAAATGTCAAATAAAGCTAACATATCCCTTTTTTAGTTTCCTTGCTTAGGCATGCAGAAATACAAGAAACCCGGCTCCTGCGCAGAGCTCCACTGATTTCAACAGAAGTCTGTATTTATGCGGGAGTGACATTACCAAATCCTAAAGAAGGTTCAGGCCTTAATTTCTTTCATTTCCTGAAATACAGGACTGTTGAAATGCTCTCTCATTTCATTTTTTCCAATTAAAATATTGCTACTGGTTTTATTTCTGTTGTTATTTATTGTTCAGTGCAACTGCAGATTTCTGACCTCAGAGACATTAGTATTTCACCATATAAAATTGAAAATTTTACCTGCAGGGAATATTATTTTAAATTTAACATATTGTGATTGTTGATTGTAATTAATTATTCCTCTTTTCCCTTCTTTGTCCACTTAATAAATTGTATTTTTACAAATAAAGAAAAAGTAAACTGTGGATTTTGGCTGGAAATGCACAAGTTTGTCACTTGGAACTTTGCCTTTTCAATAGTGAAGGAAATGAGAGGCTCATTGCTTTATAAAGTCTTATATTCCTAGATAGTAAAGTTAATAGAGCATTAGAAGAGATAATTTTTACCTTATTTTTATATTTATTTCTATTATTTATATACAGATTTTAACCATCAGAAAAAAGATCCCATTGGAAACCCACAATTCTGTATACCAGGGATTCAAGAACTGCAGCAAATCAATAGTACACAAGTCATTTAAAACTTGTGAGTCATTATTTTTCTTAGAGGAAACAGAGCACAGTTACTTAAGAAAAAGTGCAAAATAGACAGTGGAACACTTGCGTATTTCATGGTTAAAAATAGGAGGTTGATGTTGCCACTATCTCTACTTGGTGAAAATAATTTGTCTTAGTTACAGTGCTGATTTGCAGACAGACTGAATTTGGCATCTTACATTTGTAATTCTCAAAATCTTTGTCTTTTTAATATTGGAGTGGAAATTAATTACCTAAAACAGGTTTTCTCTAAAATATTCCTTAATTTTTTTTATTTTTCTCTTTTTTTTTCCTTCATAAGAATTATTATACAAGAAAAAAAGCACTTGAAAATTTATTTTTGTACACATGGTTTACAATGTTTCTGCTCACAGAATAAATATAAACTGGGACATAATTTTCCATTACTGTCTGTACAAAGGCTAATTTTACTCTTGTCTCTTTTAGTCAGTATTGGGAATTTATACCACACAATAAGGAATTAGGGATGCAAAATCCCTGTGTTAATATATAGATCATGATCTTTCTAGGAAGCATCACATCTCTTAAGAGAAGGTCTTCAAGTAATTTCTACTAAAAATACTCTTCCTGTTTCAGTTAATTTAGTTCACACGCAAGATTCATTTCCACAAGGTTATAGCCCTGAAAAGAAGGGATGAGAAAGTCTGGGAACAGCAAAGCTTGTCCCTCTGTACCTCTTTTACACCAAGGCTACAGGAATGATCTATATTCACTAACAGTGCAGTTAATAATTCACAAGGAACCTGATGAAACCAAGGATCTGTCTCAGAAAGAAGTGAAGGGGATGAATCTTAACCTAAACACCTTAACTCTGTTCATGACAATATTGCTTTTCAAGCGTATTTGAAAAGAACAGATATACTTGAAAAAACAATTTACAACAAAATCTTTGCTTATTCTCATTCCCCCCAAAGCAAGTTGTGTTTCTTACCATCATATTTCTTTGATATTACTTTACAGTTTTTTCTATCCTTCTGCATAAATAATTTCTACCAGTGTTGACAGGAGTTAAGACTGTGCAGTTACATTTATGGAAGGAGAGTTTTGTTTAATTTACAACACGCACAGAGCTCATAGATGCTGAAAACTATACTGTAATGTATCTCAAAAAATACTTCAAGGAGAGTTTCAGCTCTAGACCCAAGTTTAATTTTATCCACATGTAAAAGTCATTCTCCCCTAGCAGTAAAAATTGATGAACCAACTTACAGCAAACAATTATTGCATACAGCACTTGATAGCTATTGGGTCCCTCTTAAAACAAATAGTTAATCTTGCTGGACTAAGAAAAAATCACAACCTTAAATAAATGGACTTGTAAAATTCTCAGAATATGTTACCCTAGAGATTCATTTTAATACCTGTACTTAAAGGCCATTTTTTCAGACAGGAAAATTATCTCCAAGTTATGCGAGTACAACATACTATTTATTATGTACTTAAAAATAAGTATCTCCCATAAAAAGATAAAAATAAAAATTTTATATAAAATGTCATCTCTTTCAATGCTTTATCTTTGAATCAGAATGACAAGTCAGGATTGCAAATACAGCAGAAGAATAACTTTTTTTGTTAAAATGATTTAAAGAATTTTTAAAAATAAAAAATTGCTCAGAAGATGCATGAAAAAATGGTAACATAATAAGCATATTACATGGAAATACATTACATTTTGAGAACATACAGAGTACAACATACTTCTTCACTGGGGTCAACTATACATTGAATAAGTCCTATTTTCAGAGCTGAATGCCAGAGAAACTCATTGCATTGATTTGGCATAGCATTAAATGTCTCTCTCTGTAAACTCATTCTCACACCAGTGAACCAAGAACTTGCAGATAAGGGAAAGGGAAGGGAAAGGGAAATAAAACTGCTGCAGAGAAGACACGTACATTGTGTCTCATTCTTCTGAGACAAAAATAAATAGCATCTTATGCAATAATAAAACCAAAAGGAATATTGTTACTATCAGGAATCTATAAGCAGCATGGTTATACTCTCTAATCTGGCTCAATACACCCCCTTTCAATACACAGAGAAATAAGGAGATTAATTAGGCAAAATAGGTTAACACTACCATAAAAGAAGTCTATGCAGACAGTTCGCTGCCCCTTGGTCAGGGCAGCCCCCAGTATCAGTACAGGCTGGGAAATGAAGGCATTGAGAGCAGCCCTGCAGAGGTGGTCTTGGGGATATTGGTAGATGAAAAAAATATGTATGAGCCAGCAACGTGCACCCGCAGCCCAGAAAACCAGTCATATCCTGGGCTGCATAAAAAGAAGCATGGCCAGCAGGTTGAAGGAGGTGATTCTGCCCCTCTTCTCTGCTCTAGCGAGACTCCACCTGGAGTTCTGCAACCAGCTCTGGAGTTCCCAGCACAAGAAAGACGTGGATCTGTTGGAATAGGTCCAGAGGAAGGTCACAAAAATGGTCAGAGGTCTGGAACACCTCTCCTATTAAGAAAAGCTGAGAGAGTTGGGGTTGTTCAGCCTGGAGAAGAGAAGGCTCCAGAAGACCTTTTTCTGGCTTTTCCATAGTTAAAGGGGGTTTACAAGAAACATGGAGAGAGACTCTTTACCGAGGCCTGTAGTGATAGGACAAGGGGTAACAGTTTAAAACTAAAAGAGAGTAAATGTAGATTAGCCATAAGGAAGAAATTCTTTACAATGAGGGTGGAGAGATACTGTAAAAGGTTACCCAGAGAAGTTGTGGATGCCCTACATTTGAAGTGTTCAAGTTGCTTTGAGCAACCCTGTGGAAAATGTTCGTGCCCACACCAGGGGAGGTGAAACGAGATGATCTTTAAATGTTTCTTCCAACCCAAACAGTTACAGAATCACAGAATGGTTGAGGTTGGAAGGGACCTCTGAAGGTCATTTAGTCCAACCACCCTGCTCAAGCAGGGACTCCTAAAGCACATGAACCAGGAGTCTGTTCAGATGGTTTTTGAATATCTCCAAGGAGGGAGATTCCACAACCATTCTGGGCAACTTGTTCCAGTGCTCAGTCGCCCTCACAGTAAAGAAGTTCTTCCTTAAGTGCAGGTGGAACTTCCTATGCTGCAGTTTATGCCCATTGCATCTCATCCTATTGTTGGGGGTCAATGAGAAGAGTCTGGCCCTGTCCTCTAGACACTCTCCCTTTAGAGAGATAATGTTTATAAACATTAATCAGATCCCCTCTGAGTCGTCTTTTCTCCAGGCTGAACAGGTCCAGCTCCCTCAGCCTTTCCTCATATGAAAGATGCTCCAGTCCTTTAATCATCTTAGTCACCCTTCGCTGGACACACTCCAGGAGTTCCATGTCCTTTCTGTACTGGGGAGCCCAGAACTGGACACGATACTCCAGGTGGGGCCTCACCAGGGCTGAGTAGAGGGAGAGGAGAACCTCTCTCGACCTGCTGGCAACACTCTTCCTAATACAACACAGGATACCGTCAGCTTTCCCGGCCACAAGAACACACCACTGAGCCCAGAACTGGACACAATACTCCAGGTGGGGCCTCACCAGGGCTGAGTAGAGGGAGAGGAGAACCTCTCTCGACCTGCTGGCAACACTCTTCCTAATACAACACAGGATACCGTCAGCTTTCCCGGCCACAAGAACACACCACTGGCTTATATTTAACTTGTTGTCCAACCAGGACTCCCAGGTCCTTCTCCACAGGGCTGATTTCCAGGTCAGCCCCCAGCCTGTACTGGTCCATGGGGTTATTCCTTCCCATATTCAGGACCCTGCACTTTCCCTTATTGAACCTCATGGGGTTCTTCCCTGCCCATCTCTCCAGTCTGTCAAGGTCCCTCTGAATGGCAGCGCAGTTGTCTGGTGTATCTGACACTCCTCCCAGTTTAGTACCATCAGCAAACTTGCTGAGGAGGCACTCTGTTCCTTCATCTAAGTCATTGATAAATAGGTTGAACAACACTGGACCCAGTATTGACCCCTAGGGGACACTACTAGATACACGCATCCAACTTGATTCCACACCACTGATGACAACCCTCTGAGCTCTGTCATTCAGCCAGTTCTCAATCCACCTCACCATCCAATCATCAAGTCCACACTTTTTGAGTTTGCCAATGAGGATGTCATGGGACACAGTATCAAAAGCCTTGCTCAAGTACAAGTATACAACATCCACTGCCCTCCCCTCGTCTATCCAGCCAGTTGTCCTGTCATAGAAGGCAATCAGGTTAGTTAAGCATGATTTCCCTTTAGTGAATAAATGCTGACTACCACTGATGACCTTCTTGTCTTTCACATGTTTACAGATGGCATTCAGGATGAGCTGTTTCATTACGTTTCCAAGGACTGAGATAAGGCTGACTGGCCTGTAGTTCCCTAGGTCCTCCTTCTTAGGATTCTATGGTATTAAGCCCACAGTAGTGTCCTATCACACCTTACACAGCAATCATTCTCCTCCATATTAACACTGAAGTCTACTATATGAAAAATACTGACGAAGAACCCAAGACAAGCTCCAGCATCAAGTTTATGCATGTGCTGTGCAGACACAATGGCAGAGGATCAGTGGTCTACTTGTGAGACCAAGGACATTATATCACGCTGTGCATCAGATCTCTAAATCTCATAATTTGGGTATTAGAAGTGATTCTGTTTAACAGGGAGAGTGATGACCAAGCAACTTCACAAACTGCCTCTCATTTGCTTTGGGTTTTTGCAAACACAACTCGTCCCTTCCAAAGCAAGGTTATATTACTATGCATTAAATGACCAAAAATTCTGCAAAAGTAAGGTACAGGTAAGGGCTGGTTCAGGATGTCACCTCCCAATTGCTTGGTGCAAAGACTTGGTTTAGACAGGGAAAACAGCAGATGTGAATACTTCCAATTCGTTCTTGCTATGCTTTAGTCTAATTGGTTCAAATTTGTACAACAAATTGCTTACATAACTGTGCACCATTAAGAACAGCAGCTATCACCTCTGAGTTGCCAGTTACCTCTTCCTACATAGCACCACAAAGAAACTGGGTTTGCCATGTTATCAGGTACGCAAAAGATCAAGATCAAAAGCAAAATCATCTGTGCAGTCAACATAGATAGCCTGCACATATCATCATAGCTATACATGTGCAATGGTGTGCCTTTACTCTTCAGACCAGGGTCCAAATGAGTCAATAACTCTATTTCCATCCAACAAATTCTTGGAAAAGGAAAATTATTTTCCTTTCTGTATTTGGAGAATTTACTAGATGATCTTTTTATTCCCTTTCAGTTCCAGATTTTATATATTACTGAGGCAAAAAGAAAAAGTGCCAGGCACCACAGGGAAATCTCAAGTCCACATAGCAGCTACTTCATCAATGAACTTTAGAAGACAGAAGCAAGCGAACATTTTATTAGGGAGAAAATACAAGGAACTGCTTACTAATGCACTGAAAATACTGAAACATTCGAACATAAAACTCACATCTAAGACATTTGCCAGTTCCTCCATGGGATACTTTGTCATCTCAAAACAAAGACTGGGATAAAAAGCAAAACAGCAGCTGCTCAAAAGAGGTAGTATGTCTTATATAAATATAGATAAATTTCTAATATATCAAATAGTAATCAGAATTGTGATGACTCCTGTATATTTCTAAACAATATTTTCTGAAAAAAAAACAGGTATTAATGTTGTATCTCATAACCTACATTACACAGAGACAATGGAGCCTTTTATATCTTCCTTTTTTCTTTATCTTATCAGTAGGTAAATACAGGCTTTCTGTTTAATGTAACTCTTTCCTTGACACATGAAAATGCTTAGAACAAAAGTATAAGAACAAAATTCTGAAAACTAAAAATATTTTTAATTCCTGGTATTATCTCTTATTTTCAAGAAAAGCAAACAACATTAAGAAGCCATATACAACTTTTGTTTTAGAATAAGTTTTTCTTGATGTAAAAAGATTTATCCACATTCACAGCATTTTTTTACAAATCAATCTCTTCAATCATGAGCCATTCTTATGACTCATGGACACTGTAATGCAAACTCTAAACTGCTTAGTCATGGTCTTAGAATAGAACTATTAGTGAATCGTTAGTAATACCTTTACCACTTCCTAGTTTTACAGAAGGAAATCTATGAAGGAAATCTTAGCTGTTAAAAGTAACCTTGAACTTTTACTGTCATTCTATACTTCTTTTTTAAGGAACATCAGCCAAAATACCAACATGCTTGAAAGCTACACATGGGTAGTTTTATATAAGAATTCCTGGGCCATGTGGCATGTACCTCTCCACTTGGTTCCCCTTTTCCCACAGGGAGTAGACCATGCTGGCACACAGATGGAGGCCAAGGATAATAACTGAAGTGTCAAGGGCTTGGAAAAGCATGGAAAAGTGCATAACGAAAAAATTCAGGCACATGTATCATAGTGTACTTAAAAGAAAAACTATGCCAACTAGGTGAAAGAAAAAACACTATCCTTCTCACCAAATATCACTCAGCTTCCCATGGTAGGTAAGAGGGCTACCTGTCAGGTAAAGCTTTTTACAGTGAGGTTTGAAGTGGTGTGTCTGACACATCTGGGGCATGGTATGAAGACACAGAAGGAACTATGAGACTGAGGAGACCCACTTGCACCTGCACGGGTGATTAAGCTGTTAGGATTGAAGCATGCAAATAATATCAATCATGTAGACACAATTACTTAGAGTATAAGCATTGATTTTATGGCAGTTTTATGCTTATGGAGCACTTAGAGTAATGGGGCCCCATTTTATAGAAGGCATATTCTGGGTTTATCAAAAGAATAAAAATTATTGTAGGTACAATCTTCATACTGATCAGTTATGAACTGAACACATATTATTTTTTTAACACAATTTCAGAAGTTTGTTATGTTCCATTCAAGAAAAAAATCTTAAAAAGAGCACCTAAGTGGTTTCTTTTATCACAGACAATAGAAACATCTAAAATTATAGCAAATCAATACTGGAGATTTCTAAAGCCTTAAGATGTCCTCAGATCAATTTCAATAAGAGTAAGGCCTGGAGGTATGACTAAAATTACGCTTTTTAGACTAATTTATTTCCTAGGGATAAATTAAGCTGAAATATACAAGATGATGAAAAATTTTCTATTTCTACAGCTTCTGATGCTTCTAAGTACAATATACTGGGTAAAATCTGTAAACATTGATGGAGTTAGCAGAGTGGCTCTATTATTTTTACTTTCTTTGTTAGAGGCCTTGGACAGTAGTTTTAGAAAATCACTGTTTTGTCCTAAGAGAATTTTTAACAAGAGTTATATGATTTTCCAGTTCATTTCTCCCTTGTTTAAATTGAAGATGGAGCCCTTTACTCTGGCACATGCAAACAGTATTGGAGTTCTAAATGTTATCTATCTCCTCCATCAGAATTGATAGCATAGGAGATATGAATATTGATTCTTTATTACATCACATTTTTCATTACATTCAGAAAAGATCAAATGTCTTTTGGCAAAAAATATGAACAGAGGCAACATCTAATCAAAGCAGTCCAACATTTGTTTAGTTGGCTGAGAGGATGGATCTTATCAGAGTAACTGGTAGTTATGACCAGACTCTTTTTTCTAGCATGTATTACATGAAATAGGTATGGCTATTTCCTCTTTGCTACAGGCCTTGCCAAACATATCTGCAGGTTTTTTACAAAAACCATTGTGCTAGTGTTGGCTGCATATTTCAAAACTAGCAATCATTAATCACTAGAGGTTCACCTACTGTAGCACATCTGGTAAGTGTAGCTTAGCTCTACTTGCACAAAGCACACAGGAAACCAACAATCAGCACAGCCCACAGAACACGAATGAGAGACAGAACGGTATTGAATGCATTCATCTAAAATGTCCATGTAACAGTGTGCTGGTGGCTACAGTATTCTTTCTTGATAGCATCTCTGGTCTGGGGTATTTTTCACATGTATTGTGAGGGGGCTGCTGATGGTGTATTTTCAAAACTAGATCCTGCCTCTATGAGAAGAAACCTGAATGATTACACTTCGGCTATCTTTCCTGTAAGCCGACTTCTTACTTCTGATGGTTTTTGGTTTGTTGGGTTTTTTTTTTTTTTTGCTACTATACTAATCCAACTGATGATTATAAATAATGTTCTACGAATAAATAATAAAACATGGCTGAAGTGACAGTGGCTATCTTTCCTGTAAGCTGACTTCTTACTTCTCTGGGTTTTTGGTTTGTTGGGGTTTTTTTTTTTGCTACTATACTATTCCAACTGATGATTATAAATAATGTTCTATGAATAAATAATAAAACATGGCTGAAGTGACAGAAGACTAGAGAAATGGATCGTAATAAATAGTCCAATACGTGAACGCAAAATTTATCAGCAAAAGGCTTAGAATTAATGCTTTCAGTCTATGACTGAAAAATAGAGTTATTATCTGACATTTATTAAAACAACAGTGCAATTCTTAATATCTAGCAAGTTCCAAACATTGTTTTAGATATCTGTGGTAGTTCTTTCTCTATGCTGGGCCACTTCTAGAAAGTCCCACAAATTTTAGTTGTCAAAGCTTTTTGATTCTCTCTTTCTCCTTTAAGCTTGACTATCAGTGATTCTGATTTAAATCTCACTTCTTCAATGCCTGCAAAGATATCTGCCTGTTTATCTAAGCTTATTAGTAATTACTAACAACTAAAGATAGTGAAGGCAGAAATACCTTCTTTCAGACTATAAGTCTTAAGTATAGATTTTTATTTATCTCTCTCCTTCTCTCCCATTCCAATTGCTCTCTGTTTTTTTTATTCTTTGCCATTTTATTATCTTTACCATGCTTACTTTGAACTCTTCTTGTCCTTCCAGATTTCCTATGTTAGAAAATCTGTCTATGGTTAGCTAAGCAATAATGTCTAGACACAAAATTACATTAACTTATATCAATGTATCTGCACGAATAACCTCTCACTCTGTTTCTGCATCTCCAAGGAGCCTACTGAACCTGTAACATTTTACACTTCAGCACGATTTTAATTCTATAGACCTAACTATTTATAAATAAAAACTTGACTTTACTCTTGCACCTTCAAATAGTTGCACCTTCAAATATCTCTACCTTCTTCATTCCAAGAATCAGAACTAATCCTGTTACAGTGAACTGGAACTAGTTTTCAGCATTTCAGTCACCTAGGTCACCATGGTTGCCCCTATCCTAGCATTAATAGTCCACCTTTCAATCTTAGTTTCTCTAATACATTTTCCAAATGGCACATTACACATATTTTTATCTTTTATATCATATTTAACTTTTCTCCATCGTTTGAGTAAGTTATCAGTAAAGTGTTTTTAAAATGTTACATAATTCTACAAAATTTCCATGTCCCGTATAATTCCTTGCAACAAGTACGCTCACTACTATACATTAAAATATAACACTAATAGAATTGTATAATTCAATAGATTATAATTAGTAATTGCCATTTAGAACTTACCTGAGCATTTGTTCTTGCTTTACTTGCCTGGCTTGATATATTTGCTCTGGCTGCATTAAGTAATTTGTGGATTCCAGCAAAATTACCCTGGACAGCAAATACACATAATCACTGCATTTTTAACTTGCATAATGAAAACAAAACTCAGTTTATTCTAACGTTTAAATTAAGGTTTGGTAAAGAAGCTTATTGTTTTCAATTGGAGATAGTTTTAAACTATTGTAAAAAATTTTTAAAACCTTTTTCAAAAATATTTTTCATAATTAATACATTTTTCTTTATTTAAAAACTTAAATTCTTTTTCACAATTTGAGTCATGTAATTTTCAAAGCTCATGTAAGCATGCAAAATCCTAAGGCACTTTTTCAAGGTTTATTAGGAAATATCATTAACTACTACTTCATCAATACTATAGGTTGATTTGTGAACATGGGGATGGTTGACCACCATGTCAAGACGTGCAGACCAATTTTCAATTTTCTTTTAAAAAAATGAAAAATCAAAAACTAGAAATTATACACATATTTTAATTGAAAATTATTTTCTAAAATGCAATTTCTACCATGATCCTTACTAAGTTAAATGATTGAATAATCAATTCATTCGCATTTGAAGAAAAAAGCTCAGCTAATTTTATTTTGCTTTTGTAAATAATAAATCTATTAAGATAGAGAAAATTGTGATTTCCCAGATGAGCCACAAGCAGCTGCTTCACTTTAGTTTTTCCTGGAAGATTTTTATCTTCTTCCAAGTACATTATATTGTACACACATTATTTCCATTCTTAGCATTAGATAATCCATTGACCTACTGGTAGTCATTAGTCAAGAATTGTGTTTTAGTATTACTGTAAAATTTCTGTTATATGGCACCAGCACACATAATTCATTAATTTAACCCAGATTTATGCATTTTTTTTGCACTCATAGACAGTAAAAACAGAAAGAAGACTACAAAGTACCTAGTGAAAATATAAAAGCCAACGTCAACTAGCTCAGCACTAGCTATTGATTGGAATTCAAAGTTTTCAGTAATGGTCATTTACACCAGCATTAGTTGATTCTCTGCCCAAGCATTCCATCTGCCATTTAAAAAATAATAATAATAATGACCATTACTTACTACAGTATCTTGTATTATGGAAAAACTTTTCTACTCTTGGGAGAGAAATAGCTGCGGTACTTTACAAAGAAATGCAATGGACAATTTTAAAAATATTCAACTCATTTTTTTAAATGAATTACAAATGTTCAGTAATCTTTAAAATGTGTATCTATACATAAGTATTAAAAGATAGGAACTGTAAAAACCAGAAAACATTATTTGGTTGATGGAATGGGTAACATCTAACAAATAGTCAAATGCTAGACAAGGGCTAGTTTAAGGTATAGAATTTGCAGCTTTTGGAACTCTCACATTTGCTATAGGTTTGACATGAGGTCAAAGAGATGTTCATATTTTTAATTTGTATTTTTCTTAAATCATACTACATTATACACCCAGTTTTAAGATTTCCACCCCATTTTTCTGTAAAATAACTACTTCCTTGGTATTACAGTTGCATTTCCTAGTGTTATGTGCAATTAAGCAATGTACTCCCTGATGGAACACTAGATGGTTCAAAACACTGGAAACTTGATACAAAGTATCTTTTATTTTAGATTACTGGTTCAAATGTTCAGGAGTTGCCCAAATTGATAATTACTTCAAGTAGTTTTCAAGTAGCTTTTCAATGATATGCATAAAACCAAGTTACTTCATCATTTTTAATCTATTCTTTCCAAAAGAGTTATCCACATCAGCCTCACTGATCACCTCAAGGACTTCAAAAAAAGACAGAAGCTAAATAAACTCATATGATTCCCACATAGGAAACCTATGCCAGAGCACATTGTTCAAAAAACATGCAATGTTCCAGCAGTGAAAACAATCATCACAGGTGTCTCTACCAAATCTATTCAGTGGATGAAAGAGAAACTTATTTTGCAGCCTGTGCAACACGTATATTAAACAAATCAGTAAAACAAGCTAAAAATGTTATGGAAAATGGTTCTTGTAAATAAATGAACGACAGGAACCAATGCTTAGTTCTGCAGACTAAAGACAAAATACGGAGTCAGATCACATAAATAGATTTGAAAGGGGCACAGCACTCTATTTCTTTTGCATTAAGGAAATCACCATTTCTAACTGAAGTTTTTACATCTATGATGAATACAAATGAAAAATTAGATTAACTGACAGTGATGCAAGCCCCAAGGCAAAAGCATGTTTTTTTCTTTTGCATGCTTAATAATTGAAACAGCAGGATAAAGCAGACTGGGGAAAAAATAACCAAGTATTAATTAACATGGTTTGTTTCTCTTTGGAATTCTCCTGGACCTCAGCCAAACACAAAAATACAAGCAAGGTTCATGAACTTCATTTGATTAAAGCTCTAGCTTTATTGTTTACACTGAGATGGATTCCAATTAAGGCTTATTTGTCTTCTTTATTCAATATTATAGCTTCCACTTTATAGTACTTGTAACAATTTTGGTAATGTAAATCCCTATATTTTAACCTCAAGGTTTTACATTTTCAAGGAGAAGAACATTATAGAAAAGAATAGATAAAACAGCATGATCATTAAAGATTTGTCTTTACAGTATTGTCTACCTGAATATGCCATCAGTTGTGAAGGGATTAGTTACATTTAGGATAACTTTCTTCAGCTCATAGCATGGAGATTTGCATTTTAATATATCCTAAAAGAGAACAAAAATTTATATCAGTATGAAGAAGTTTCAAAACCACATTCACGTACAATACATAAACAAACAGGAAAATATTACAAAAAAGAATAGAACTGTGTGTTTGACCACGGGTGACTACAAAATTAACATAATTTAAGTGGTAGGCTTTGTTGCCAGCAAAAAATAGCTAAAGTCTATTTCTTTTTAAACATGCATTAAACTTCACCATGATTTAAATGTTCTTCTAAATGATAGCACAGGGCCAAGAATCAAGCTATGTTTTTTCTTTCTTATGATTACACAGCCTCTATTTTTTTTTCTCTTCCCCAACCCTCCTTTCTAACATCAGTGTCTATTGCTGTGGTATAAAGAGAATCATGTAAAAAAACAGAATTGCATAAACATGATCTAAGTTCAGAAGAGGATCTATCCAGATCTGCTCAATGAATGCTTGCTAACAAATGCTGAAACACTTGCCTATCTTTGCTCTGACTCTTTCTGGGATATATCTTAAATCTAAAGACTGTCTAAAGTTAAAAAGTACAAATAAACCTAGCAACATCTAACAAAAGCTTGCTCGCCCTCTACATCTGACAACTGAAATCACTACGCTGAAAGGACATATCACCACTTCTGCAACGGAATTTCCAAAAGCATCCATATGCTGACAGGTTTCCAGATTTATTTTCAGAGCAATCACTGCAAAATTTTAAAATTTATTCAGGATCTAAGTTTGATTTACATCCTCAGGAATCAGATGTTCCTCTGGGCTTTTCTCTGCATTCACACAGGCTAATATTGGAAACTGAAAATTTTAGGTCAAAGGCTAGTGCTGATGGTAACTCACATTTTTATTCTTGCCTCAGTTCACTTTTGTTTGATACAATGTACAGATGAACAATATTTTTTTGACAATATTAATCATACACACATAAACTTACGGCAGGTCTAATATGCTTGACTTCAGATTTCAGAGAGAATGTTAGTGTGGCACCATGTATTCCACCCACGGTCTTTGAGATCAATAGTAACACTGCTTCAGCAGGGCGCAGAAAACGACTAGTGAATTCCACATTTATACTCATTTCTCTCCTAGGCAAAATAATAATAATAGTAATAATAATAATAACAGTTTAAATAGTTAGACACAAATTTGTGACTCAGAAATGTCATTTCAGGAGCACATTTTAGAGCATTTGTAATGGAAGGGGGCTAGAAAAGAAAGTCACTTGTTTCTTCCAAAATATTTTGTTGTAGTTTAACTTTCTGCCTAAAAGCACCTTAAAACACTCCAATAAAAGAACTATAGAGATATAAAAAAGAACAATATTGAGTCATTATTTCTTTTTATGACCTCAGCATGTAGCTTAATTTTTCATCCCACACACACACTAGCACATAAAGTTCTCTTTCCTTATAGCATTACACTAAGTTAAGAACTGATTTGCCTTATGCTTCCCAACTTGAACAGGTTTTTGTGCGTTAAACAGTCAGAAATCCTATTATGCTTGTTGTGAGGCAGATCTAGATGTTCTTAATCAAATCCTCACTGAAGATTGAAAGAGAAATGAGTAAAAAACCTTTCAGAATAAGTAGTAAAGCTGAGAAATTAAGAAGTGGAAAAAAACCACAGTTCTCTCATACAAGCAACAGCTAAAGTCTCTGATGGGAAAGGGAACTGGAGAAGGGGAGACCACATGGAAGGAGATTTTAGATTAAGTAAAGGTAACTTGATTTTCATTAGTCCTGCATTTAAACAAGATTAATAAGAAACGTTTAGTGGTTGAAGCTCGCACTTTGAAGTTCTCAAAATCAAGTTCTCTATATATGAAGTCTAAGTGACAGGAGTCAACATCTGTAAAAAAAACCTATAGGAGTTCATCAAAAGAGTTCAGTAAGAACATGATCAAGGGTGATTTAATTCTTCCATTTCTAACAAAGTCCTTTTCCACAGACTTACATGGAAAGCAGCAAACATGAATGAGAGAAAAGAGGAAAGAGGGATAATATAGGAACTAACACTTCTTATTATATAGGAAGGTCATTAATTGAGTTCTCAAGGGTCTGTGAAAACTGGAAAGTAGGGAAGTTTACTGTTGTTCTAAGTTGCTTCAAGTTGTAAGGATAAAGATTGACAGTGCAGAACTTACTTAAAGTCTTCCAGCTCTCCAATCCAAAGACTGACAAGTTTCAGTTTCTTTAGCCTCCCTGTCAAGGCTACAGTTCATCTTTACAGCTGTAACTGCCTGAACTCTCATGAGTGAATGTTCTCTGAACTGCTAATATTTCCCTTGGCCTTTTTTCCTGAAACTTTGGCAAAGCAAGCTTTACAACTTGACTGCAGCCCTGCAGCAGGCCTTCACAAGGCAACAGCTTTTATTTTTAAGTGTTTCTTGTTTATTAGTTTATCTAAAGTACCTGTTGTTTCAGGGGGGGTAAAGCTGCCTATTATCAAGCTAGCTTGCAGTGAAAGATGAACTAATGGTGAAGGCATATCCATATTTATATAGAATATTCATAAATTCAAAAGGAACAATTTTAATTCAGGGGAACAAGAATGCAGAGATATCTGACCTTAAGTTGTCCGAGCCATTACAGATACTCAGAAAGTTTTATAACTCCTTTTTTCAAACTAGAACTCCTGTTTTCTGATATAGCAAATATACTTTCCTAATTTTTAGTGATTTTTAACACATTGATTTATCCTCCTCCAATCTCATATTTATGGATTATTTACTTCTAAAAGTAGAAAAAATAATTTTATTGTGAAGTGCCTCTTTCTAGTTATTTTAGTATATTTTATTCCTAAATAGGTTGTAGTCAGTGATGCTAACATTCCCATCAAAAAGTCACTGCATTAAGTTTTACTGATACACTCACATCAAATTTCTTACTGAATACACTGAAAATTCTCCCTCAATTTTTATTTAGACCATAAATATATTTATTTTTCTCTGTAAGTCTGTTACAAGCCTACCTCATTTCTGAGCTTCTCTGAGGGCATTCCTTCCAAAGAAAGCAGAATATTCTCTCCTATAAATCCTCTAACAGTTTTATTTACCTTATATAACTGAATAGCAATAAGCCCACACATAATCAATTAAACAGAGGTTTTGGTTTATTATTCACTCTACTATAATTTCCAAACCCACATATGATACTATGATCTAATATAAAGCACTTACAAGACTCCCACACATCCCACCAATGCTTGGAGTTCTCAAACATTTCCATCAGAATATTAAGATAGCTATTAATTACAAAGAATCTAATTTTCATTTTGTGAACAAGATTACAAGTAAGGTTTAATTATGATGACTGCAGAGGTCACCCCTGGATGACTGGCATTTCCACAGGCTTTTATTTCTATGCATTTTTTCATGCGTTTGTTGCTTTATATGTCAAGCATCTCAATGACAAGGTTGTACACGTTTACCTCTTTATTGGTGAAGTGAAAATAGCCTGACCTTTCAGAGCAACACATGATATTTACAAGGATTACATTCTTATGTTAATCCTTATTTGAAGTAACTGCAAAGAAAATGGAATCACACCAGCCTCATAGCTCACTGAAAACATGGCATTACTTGTTGTCCCTTTTGCATATATTTACAATAAGCATATCATCTAATACTAAAATATTGATCATCCTTAAAGAGTACTGTATTTATGTTAAGTCCTCTTGAATTTGACAATATATATTTGAAATTTTTCTTCTTCTTCACAGGTTATTTTCATATGAATGAGACCTTTGTTTTCCTTTTTACAATCTCTAATCCATTTTATCTGCAAAGGAATATCTTAAATAGTCTTGTAGTCTAAACTAACAGCCAGAGTCACTGCTACATCCCTCTTGTCTTCAATAAACAGGAATCAGTGAAATTCCTTTATCTAGTCATAAACTCACATAGCACAGAAATAGCAAAATGTACTTAGTGAACAAAAAGAAAAAGATGGTGATATACCATGAGTATTTCTGTTACCAAAAATGAAAACAACCTAATGTTTTCCTAAAATTAAATCTCTCCAAGATCCTTCGATGGCTTTCAGAAATGTAACATAGAGAAATAACTACATTGCAGATGGGAGGCTGGGGCCAAAACGAAGCAGTCTTAACGCTACTAGCAAACCTGTGTCATGGTCTCTTAAATTCCCAGACATTCTTCAGTTAAGAATAAGAAATAAAACCTGAAATCTTAGAAGAAAGAATTTTTACCTGCTCATGCTTCCACAATGCATTGATGTAAAAAATATGAACCAAGTTCAGAGGAAATATTTCAAATTGGAGAAAAAAATAAAATAGAAGAACAGCAGATCCAAACTGAAAATTAAAGCTTTCAATATATTGAGACAAAAATATTTATTGGTCACAGACGACTCCTCTAATTATCTGAAGGCTTGTATTCTGCTCTTAAAGCTCTATCGAGTTAAACTGCAAGTGTCCCACTGACAAATTACTCTGGATTTATTCTAGGCTAAGGAGAAAAAGACTGATCTTTATAGTGACTAATTTTGTCCTGTTTGTAGTTGAACACATTTCTAGTGTCCCACCCCTATTAAATTAGTAGATTTATATTTCCATATTGCTAGACTTATTAATAATGCTAAAAAAAAAAAAAATCATTACTTACTTAGGGGCAATGGTGACAATGTTTCCTTTAGGTAATGAGAAATCATCAGCATCTCTTCCTACAAGAATAGCATTGTAGATCAAAGTTTTATTGCTTGGGTTTTTCAGACGCACCTATCACAACAACAGCAAAAAAATCAGCTTATTTTTATTCAAATTTTAGGATATAAACTAAGGATATAACAAAATAAGTACTAGGTAGATCATTTTTCTTCCTAAGGAGTATAGAATTCCCACAGACTGTCCAGCCTCAGTTTTTCTAAGTTCTCTTTTTGCATTGTATACTGCAATCCTATGCCTGTTAATCTCTTATTCCTCTCTATACTTGATCTCAGATTTGCCAGATTTGTAGATTTTTTTCTGTGCTTACAAGCATAGGGGAAAAAACAGCAGCAGAAGCCAGGATCTCAAGCCGAAAGAGGGAAAAAAAAAAAGAAGATATACGCTTCTATATTCTATATTTAGTAGCCAAATGACATGAAACCATTCATTCTTCGTTGTAGTATACATATAATATAAACATACATCTATATAGAGTGTTTTAACCTCGTGAGGCTACAAATCAAATGTAATGGTATCAGTACCTGTTTAACAATAGTTGTATGGAGAGCACCTGTAAATTCTATAGTCTTCTTGGGTAAGTAGTGAGGGAGAGTTTCATATAGGTAGACACACAGAATAAGCATCATAATTGGGTTTGGATCACAGATGTCAGTGGCCTAATATTGAAAACAAAAAAATAAAAATAACCATCTATTCAGTTAAAATTTTGCTTGTACAGTTTAGAGGTATGAAGACAAAGAACAAAAAAGTTTAAGGTAATTCTTACTATAAAAATATTTTCAACTTAATTTTAAGAACTGGATTAGGCCCATAGCTAAGATTACTATGAACCTTGCCAGTGCACAAAAAAACCTAATTCTTGAAGACCACTGATATGCTCTGGTAATAAACCTAGGCCAAAAGTTAAAACCACTTTTTTTCCCCACGGTTCAGATGTTAATTTTATTTAAATGAAGCATAACAGAAAAAGCAAGTAAAATTCACTGATTGGAAAAATGTATGTCTTTATTATATTTTAAGAAAAATATTTTAAAATTTTTCAGTTTACTATGTAAAATACCATATCAAATACTCCTAGATACAGTCTTGCAACTGTTTATGAACACATTGTCACCATTCACCTAACAGCTATATCGTTATTTTTATTGAAGATGCCAAAATCCCTTACAAAAGGTAGCAAGTATTACTGTGTCTTAAATATTTGATTTACAGAAATGAATTTAAATGGCAACTGCAAAACAAGTCAAAGCTTTAGTCCTCAGCAATTCTGGTAAGTCATTGAAAAGAGAGAGGTAAAACTCCTTCATCAAATACATGAACTTTTCAGAAGGCTAATCAAATAGTAAAGAGACTTAATGATCTAAGTGGTTACCCAAAAATACAGGCAGGAAAGATCTGGCTACAGATTTAAACAAATAAGATTCTGTACTTCCTAAATCAAACTAATTAAATGGAGTATTTTAAAACTTCATGCTTAGTAACTTACAATATGTTATTATAATAAAGTTGCGTGTAATATACTAAATAAACTTTTACAACTGCAGTTCATTTCTCTCCTGAATTACCTCTCCTGAATATCAAGTCATACCAAAAAAACCCACACACCTGGGAGTAGATTTAAGCAGCAAACCACTGCATTAACATGTCATCCTATTAAAAGGTGTTTTTTTTTCATTCAAGACATTTTGCTTGGATCCCTCACATAACTGAGAGTCATTCAATACAGCAATGTTTGAAAAAGACCCTCCTTTGCCTAATCCCTAGAAAGTGACTAGCATTCTAAATCCTCTCACCTTACAGGAAGAATTTTGCCTAATTCTCTAGCAAAAAAATCTGACCTATTGTGCTGTTGCTGATTGTCACTGTCACCCTCTCTAAACTGCTTGGATTACTTCCGTGTAACTACAGGTAACCTCATCCCATCACTCTAGAATCAAGCTTTCTTCTTCGCATGGTTTCATCATATCATGAATTTGCAGCTCTAAACCACCCAAAGAACAGACAAAGCACATTTTTATTTATTTTAATATTGACCTGTACATTACTTAGAAGCATTGTATGTACATAAAGTCAATGTCTTTTAGATCTGCAGGGTCATGTGAGAAAGCAAGTAAACAGGTATAAGGCACTTTTAAATCCCAAGACTTTTGTTATGAATCAGCTGTACTACTTGTTTTTTGAACTTACTAAGAACTCAACAACCTCCAGGAGATACTGCATATTCAAATACATTAGCAGTAAGGAAAAAGAGCTTTCTCTATTCAGCAACTAGAAAGTTTTGCATTCATTTCTAAGGACATGAACAAACAAGTCTCAAATGATATTCTGTTGTAGCACAGGTGTACGTAGGATATCAAAGACTACATCATTTTTGCACTGTCCTTGAAAACAAACAAAAAAAGACAAACTAAAGCAAAAAATGTATCTTAAATAGCATGCCTTTTTTGTTTACCTGGAAGAGGTATGAAGGGCAATACATAACCTATTTTATTTAGAACATTGGTTTTATTTGCATCAGTTTTAGTTACAACATGGGTTTTATTTAGAAGCAAGTATACTATAGGGGACCTGAATCTGTCTCATAAGTGCACACATGGCACACATTGGTGGAAAAAGGTCTAGAAAAAATGTCTGTAGCTTGTAGGCAAAAAGGGAAATCAAGAGTTGCATAGAATTAACAGTGTGTTCTCAATGTTCGCTATCATCCATCCTCCAGAAACTACTGCAAGTAATAAAACCTCCCACTCACAATGTTAGCCCATAGCTAATCGGGTTGAGTTGGTAACGGCACACAGATCTCTCCAGATGAGCAAGAGTCATATCAATGACTGCTGCATAAGTATAGCTTCCATATATATGAAAATCTCTCACATGCATTGTAACACAAATGCATTTGCTGACTCAAGACTAGTAATCTATTGGTAAATCCAGTATACAGTTTCCCTGTGCCTACGTACTCCCCTCAAGCAGAGCTGTATAAGGAAGGTCTTGTAACATAACCTGAAAAATCAGCAAGCCTGCAGCTTACTAGATGTGAAGCAAAGACTCATGGTAGAAGAGTGTACAGTGATACTGTGAGATCCCTCATGAGAATAGGGCAACTCTGAGATTATTCCAGCTGTGGCAGTACAGAGACAGAATGTGATACTCTAATGGAAGCCTTAGTTATCTTTTCTGGTTAAGTTAAGAAAGCAGTAAAAATGGTAATATGACACTTTTGAGGAGGTCAGATTAATTAAAAAATTAAAAGTAAATAAATACAGTCCATCTTATAAAATATGACATTAGTTGAACTATATTGAATAAGGAGGGCAGGTTTTTGGCACAACCACTTTTGTGAAATATTTTTTAAAATTTGCTCTTTTTATATTAAAAAAAAATCACTCGATAACATGGGTAAATTTTACTGCCACTGTACTTTTTAGGACCAAACCCCCTTAATAGTAAACTATGAGAATAAAGTTGTATCAACTTAATTATCTTTTGACACTTTGTCAGTAAGGACTCATTTTCATACTTATTGTTAATACTATTAAAATTTCCAGGGACCTCTAAAAATAACAAATATTCCTATACATTAATATTCCTTCTACAAGATATATTATACCAGTTTTTTGCAGGACTACATTTTCATCCCCCAGATTATTTTAGTTTTATGACCAACTATATTCTTGTCCTCAATATGATTAAAAGATGTTTATTGCTTAAATGGAGCATTAGAGGAAAAAAGCCCTTTAAGTCTTCTTTTAATTGATTCTTATGAGGCAATTTTCACAATGAAACATCTATTCAAGAATCTCAATACTCTCCAGAGACTAATCAAGGCAACAGACACCATTTCTAAAGTAGCAGGATGAAGGAAACAGAGCAGCTATTTAGTCAGTCATCTGCTCTCTGATGCAAGTCTATGTAGAAATATAATTTGCATTAGTTAATGTCTCACCTTAGTATATATTTGCTTTGAATGGGAAAAATGCTTCACATTTAGATTATAACAACAAAAAGTTGAATTTTTTTCTAATCTAATAAAATTCTTATATAAATTATATTTTCCTCTTCAGTGTTAAGAAGATAAAATGAAGAATAAAAATACAGATTATTGAAACATCTGAAAAAAATACGACTTCATTAAGTGTTCCCATATGTCCTAAAACATGAACAGCTATAGATACATGATTTGAAGTTATGCCTTTCTCTCTTTTCCATTCATATTTCTCCAAGGCTAGAAAATTGGTTTTGGATAATGGATACTTAAAAACTTTTTTTTATCATTTCTGAGAACAGAAAACTCTAGCAATAATAATAATTTAAAAAAAAAAAAAATGGTGGGAGATAATAAGCCTAAAATAGTCAACTCAGTAAAGCAACAGCATGAGAAGAACCAGTCCTATGTGGATTCCTATTAAGAACCTTGAAATCAAAGTAAAAAATTTATTCTCATTATCAGAAACATTTGGATAATTACTCTGCTTCCCAAATATTTATGAAGAGAGCTTGGGAAAAGACATCACATTTATTAGCCACATGGGCTGAGAAAGGAGAAAACTTTTTTGCCTCTTCTGGACTGTCTTTAGTGCAGCAAGAGTGATATGTAGACATATCTATCATCTTAAATATCTGAGTAAATCTTTATTTCCAAGCTAAAGTTTTTATACTACAGTATATATTGCAGTGCTGCTACAAACCAACCAGTTCAACTCCCTAATTACTAAAAGCTCGGGATACAATAAAACACTCTGTAAAAAAGTAAATATATACTCCAAACAACACAACTTCATATTTTGCAGAAAGGCCCACATTCCTGTAGTTAGTTCCTCCTGCATGGATGGCAAAAAGCATTTTCATGAATGCTCTTTGTCAGAACATGGAAGCAGCTGTAATGACATTAAACAAGAATCCACAAGATGTAAATGCTTCTGGATCTCCTAGGAGTATTAGAGATTGGCTATCTCACTATTCTGACTCTGCCAACAGAGTAGTTCCTTGACTAAGGAGTAGAAGAAATTGGGCAAATATAAAGTGGTCTTTCCATTGATATAACTCACCGTTTCTGGAAATTAGTGGCTTAAGGATTTCTTGATTATTGTTAAACATCTCTCTGTCATTATTTTAAATTTTTCTCTATTTTGTTCTTTACATGCAGAAATAAACCTAACTGTCATTAACATTTTACTAATTCTTTTAACTTAGAAATTGCTTATTGAGTTTTCTTCCTCTTTTGATGTTATTAAGATGCAACATTGTCTGAAATCTATTGCCTAAAACATAGGACCATAAAAAGCAGCTGAGATTTAAGTTGTAAAGCAAAAGCCCCAGGAAAACAGAATGATGGATCTGAGCACAAGTACAAATAGCTCCACCCTCAAACAGCTTCTACTTCATGACTGATGGATCAGCAACTGACAATGGTTTTCTTCAGCTAGCAAGAGATCCTAAGAGCAGCCTATTGGCTCAGACCACGGGCCAAAAGGACACCACTACAAGTTGATGCTTAAATGAAAATGATTATACGATAAGTACACACTTAGTGTAAGAAAACACTCCCCTTTTGAAGTTATATTCAGTATAACCAAGAAAAAATCTGTAAGAAAAGATGGAACTATAAGCTAAGTTTTTTTAATGAACGTCCTGTAAATAAATGCAATAACACCAAGAATTTGAAGTAATGCTCACTTTCAACAGCCTATGGTATTCTAGCACTATGCAAAGTATAATTTTATTTTCAAAGGTTCAAGAGAAGAACACCAAGAAGTAAATAAAGAGAGCTTACTGTCATCAAAATAGGGTGCCCTGTTTTGGGCAAGCCTTCTCCATTTGACATAGAAGAGAAGAGAGAAAATAAAGTGTTCTTCTGTTGCTACACATATGTGAAAACTATTCTGCATTTCAAACCAGAAAAATCTAGAATAAACTGGATTCTAAATTCAGAAATAGAAGGAGTAAAATCAACACAGTATTTCCCATGCAGGAATAATTTTTCTTTCTAATCTAGTCTACAAACTTGACAGCAGCTTCCCATCATGTTTTACAGAAAGGAGAAATTAAAGAATTCTCACAGATGAACACAGTAGTATTTTCTCTGGCTTCTTCAGCCCATGAGGTGCTGTGCTATAATGAGATGCTCCATGTCTTGTATGTAAGAATCCTTAATTCAGCAAGAGAAAACAAATCCAGAAAGGCCAGTGAAGCTCTAACTCATCCAAGACTGAAAGAGAAACTGAAGGCAGAGATAGTTGCCAGGGCACAGCAAGGTCCAGCTGCTCTCTCTGGGCCAGGGAGCCAGAAGCCAAAGGCAATATAGAATCACAGAATCATAGAATGGTTTGGGTTGGAAGGGACCTTAAAGATCATCTAGTTCCAACCCCCCTGCCATCAGCAGGGACACCTTCCACTAGACCAGGTTGCTCAAAGCCTGATCTAACCTGGCCTTGGACACTTCCAGGGAGGGGGCATCCACAGCTTCTCTGGGCAACCTGTTCCCATGTCTCCCCACCTTCACAGGAAAGAATTCCTTCCTAATATCTCATCTAACATAATCCAATCTAACACAGCTGTAAAGCAGAGGCCAGCCAGGGCCTGTCCCACCTCCCAGCAAGGAGCAGAGCAGCTGGGGTGCCCCAGGGCAGCCACAGCTGTCAGGCACCTCCCCAGGGACCAGGACAGGCCAAAGCAGGGATGAGGGCCCATGGGTGGGCCTGACTTGGTGAGTCCCATGGCCAGGCAGGGCTGGGCTGGGCTGTGGGGAGCTGGAGACCAGTCCTGCTATGGCACCACTGGGGCAGGGGCTGATGGTCCCAGGGGGCCAACACAGGATCCTGGGCTGTGGGCAGAGTGTAGGGATTCCTGGGGGGCTTGGCAGGGGCAATCAGAGCCCCTGGTGTCACCAGGGCCTTAACAGTAGTTAAGTCTGAAGAGCATTCAGCCTATATCATTTGATTACTCTACCATAGACATTGCAGAAAACCATATTTTTAACAAGGCTCCATCTCCCTGTTTGCAAGGAAACCAGGAGACATATTCCTGAATAGACTCCTAATATCTGCTTTAGGAGATCTCTTTCTCCATACCCTAAAGCATTATATGGCAGGGGGAGGAGAGAGAGAGAATCTGAGTACTGGAAAAGATGGGGAGGCTTGGTTCACAGACTAAAAGGAGAGAAGGGATGCAGCCCTTTCCTAAAGGATAAACATTATTTATAGAAAGATGGCTTAGTTGCTGAAAGCTTCACAGACTTATTACTGACTAAAGCTCAGCCCTAATTAAAATAAATGCCTGTAGTCCTGCAAATGAAATACATGTAGTCTTGCATGAATGTGTTCTCTGTGCTTTATATGATAAGAGCACGAATTTTTGTTTTGTTTGGTACAACAGGAAGGAGAAACTTGTCAAGATATATTAGAACAGGCAAGCCTTATAACATTCTTACCTATAGACAAATTAATCTTGTATTACATCTCACTAGGTAACCTCCAAGTTTTCTTAATTTTCCTTCTGTTTTATTAAGTTAGAGACACGTAGGAGATTTCACAGCAAAGACAGAACTGGAGGTACCCTGGGGGCAAATCCATGGAGCACAAGGGCAGGAAGAGTTGCTGCCTGCTTCCTCCCTCTTTTCTTGCCCTGTGCCCAGCTACACATTGCATGCTACTCCCAGTAGTTCTAGCACAGCTCCTTCTCTAACCTTCCAAGAGAGCAAGTACATCACTGGGCATTGATCTGAAGTTTTCCTGTCACTCTCCATAGTTTCCTAGATAATTCTTATCCCCATAATTCTTATGATTCATTTCATATACACTTCATGCACTGCTAGAATCATATGCCTCATCTTATACTTCTGTTAATTTCCATCACCACTGTTTTAAAGGTTGGAATTTTAGGATGCATTTACTATGCAAAGTAAAAATGCTTCTTCCCTGCCAAAGCCTTTAAACCCAAAGTATGAAAAATTTTCTGATGTTTTCCATTTACTTACCTCAGTAATGGCTATTTAATGTTAACAAGTATTTGCAGAAGTTATTCCAATACATCTGTGGTTTTACACCTCTACTGTTAATCTTTCCTGCTTTTTCTTTTAAGATAGCAAAGATGTCAGAGCAGATTATCTGCTGAAGCCTAACTTTCTTTTGTCACCTACTTCTACTTATTTCCACTTAGATCAGAAATTATTCCATCAGTTAACATTATTCTATGCTGAATTCATAAAATTGTATTTGTGACATTAATCCACTACTCTAGGAACTAAATTAAGAAACATAAAAATCAGTGTACTTCATAACATTCAGCAGAAAAATTCACATAGTCTATACATATTATTTGCTTTAGAAAATTCTGTATTAGCAAATAATAGTAATTAATAGAGTTTAACAGATTTATGCCTTAAACTCTATCTATAATAAAGTTTCTCAAAATGAAAAAGCCTCTCAAATTTCTTGAAGAGTTGGGTGCTTGTTTGTTAGCTTTTTATTTTTGCTCTAAAGTTGCCTAGTTAAAGAAACTGCTGGAGCTGACAAACTGGATAAATTATTATACTTCAAATTCCAAATATTACAATTTAGGACCATATCAAAACTGACAGGTTCTATTGCAAAAGCAGATTTATTTAACTATTACAACACTATCAGCTCTGCGCCTTTAATTCCATAACCAGCTCTCCATATTTTCAATCACCTGCATATTACAAAAGTCTGGTCTTTAGTATTGCTGGTACTACTGCTCAGAAAACAGCTTGTAACTGCTTACAAATAATACCTTTTGATTTTATGAAAATGGTATATAACTTGGTACAAAAACTAAATGGCATTAACCGCCTCTAAGTCATTCCATGATATTTAAAAAATGTTGCCAGTTCTGTTTTATTAGCATAGCAGTGTAGTGGACTGATGCTTATCACAGAATATATCATAAACAAATATTTATCTATCTAGCTAGAAAAGGAAAAGAAAAAACAGATCAGGGTGTCTTAAATCCAAAATAATCATGGTAACTATAAGCCAAAGTTCTGACAAATGGAAAAGAGGAGAGAAAAACTTTACTAAAAGATATAAGGAGCAGATTGCTGAACCATTATTTGTGGCAATATTATTCTCTGCTATTCTGAACATGTAATTACTAGTTGAATAATGTAATGAAGCAAACTACTGAATAGATTCAAAAATCATGCAGAAGGTTTTCCCCACTACAAAGCTGATAAAGCACTGATGCAAATAGACATCCTATGCCAAAGAACAGCTTCTAGCAGGACACAAATAACTGCAAAATAGAAAAGGTTTGGAATCTGCAGCCATGAGATGTTACCTAGGTAACCAAATTAAACCAAAAATGGCAAATGACTACTGAAAAATATAGCAAAAGTATTGAACAAACACAAGGTAATAAAAATATTATATTACATTTCAGAAACATAAAACCATACAATTAAACTTCATTAATTATTTTCAGATTTTTAAGGTTTAAACATTGAACATAAAGGAAAAACATATAGGAATCAAAGTTGTTTGTGAACAAAAGCAGTTTCATAATTTTACAAAAGCTTTGCTTATACAAGTGCAGCAGCCAAGTTTTCAATAAACTGGAAGTCAACGTAAGAAGTGAAAAGTCAGCAAGTCTGGAAAAAAGATAAAGTAGTAATTTTGGTGTCTAAATAAAGTTTAAAAATCTATATGTTTGTAGAAGAGCAACAAAGCTGGTAAAGGGTCTGGAGAACA